>NC_091202.1:28179874-28352374 GCF_040958095.1 Procambarus clarkii | reverse complement strand
TTCGTTGATCGATTAGTAATCACACGGAGCAGCCTACCAAATGATATAGCCTCTATAATGTCGGGAATAAATTGAAAGATTGAATTGACAAGCACTTCTCACCGAATGTACGCCATATATTGCTTGTACCACCTGTACCACCCTAAGCCTCCCATCAACAAACAGCTTCGTTTATATTTCATGTGTTTTTGGTCATTGTAATTTCATTGTAGTCCCCCATTTATCTCGGATGTTAACAAAACCAGAGGACCCAATTGTGAAAATTCCTCCAACCTAAATTGGGTATTTCTCATCCAGCGTTCTCCATTGTATCTGTCTGCCTAGACTGCATTTATCAACAAACTTGACCAGTAATTGCCAGGAAACTTGAGACTAGCCACAGATGGAAAAACAGGCTATTATAAGGAAACTGTTGACAATTACATCCAATTAAATATTTTGAAGAACCATGAAAAATCTTTTGTTGACTTTAAAATACTACCATGATAACAATTATTTTCTAAGAAACATTGAATGTCATTTCAACTGAAAAAGAAGCAGATCAACTGACTCTAGACTGATGACTGTAAAATTAAATAATAGACGAAGTTGTGAAAAAAATACGTGTGTCATTGCCTTGCAAACTGCAGAAGCATCTGAGCTTAATCTGTTGTAAAGTGAAGAGCTCAGTGAATGTTTTCCTACTTGAAAACTTAAAAAAATTGTTCCTTGTACTCGTGGGTAGTTTGAGAAGACCACTTGTACCCATGGGTAGTTTGGCAAGACCAATTGTACCAGTTGGTAGTGTGAACTAGACCACTTGTAATAGTGGGAAGAGTGAGCAAGACTACTTGTGCTGAGCATACCTCTACAACATCCTAAAGTTATTCATCGTTTTGTACCTGTGTATTAAACAGTTCAGCCGCTCGTGTTATCCAGATGACACATCATTTTGTAACTCATTTTTTGCAACTGGTTAGTCACCTAAATATGCAAGGATTTCAATACATTATTCATGCCAAATGTGCAAGGCATATAACACAATTATTTTGTTTTAATAAATCATAATTTTCAGCTCTCAGCAATACAACTAAAAAAAATTAATGACTAGACAATATAAATAATAAAAAAACTTGCTAGTAATTACGGTAATTATTAACATTATTACCTTACTATTCCACATAATATAGATGACCCTCGTTACAAAGCAAAATTAATTAATTTTAACAAAATTATTTTATTTAACTGGCTAAAAAAATTATATGTAACACGACTTTTTAAAATTGTTGCAACAACATTACCATCTCATAAGTTATTCTTTTTGTAATGTATTTTCAAATTCCTTTTAGAAGGAAAATGGTGGCCATAATAGAATTTGCATGAACACATTGCATAAAATAGGATGGGGCTTTTAAGTGTTGCATATTTGTTGCTCGCTGATGGCTGAGGCAGGACAGCTCGAGGGGGGGGGGCGTAGCTGTGCTGCTCTTACTGTTACTGACTTTGTTACTGTTAATGCTGTTGTTACTGTTACTATTTTTGTTACTGTCACTGCTGTTGTTAATGTTAATACTGGTTACTGTTGATATCGCTCCTGCTGTTGACAAGGGAATTGTAGACATGTCCCTCGCTATACAAGTAGCAGCAGCCGGCGACACTAGTTCGCTCGTTACGACTTGGAACGGTTAAAGTGGTCAAGTACATAAGATTTACTTAAAAGACTAAATTGGGCACTTACTTCCAGCATAATAGTTGGCTACACATCTGCTCTATAAATGAGAATATAAAAAACACAAAGGTCAAATTTAGTCTCCGTGGTGTAGTGGTAAGACACTCGCCTGGCGTTCCGCGAGCGCTATGTCATGGGTTCGTATCCTGGCCGGGGAGGATTTACTGGGCGCAATTCCTTAACTGTAGCCTCTGTTTAACGCAACAGTAAAATGTGTACTTGGATGAAAAAACGATTCTTCGCGGCAGGGGATCGTATTCCAGGGACCATAGGATTAAGGACTTGCCCGAAACGCTACGCGTACTAGTGGCTGTACAAGAATGCAACAACTCTTGTATATATCTTAAAAAAAAAAAAAAAAAAAAAAAAAAAAAAAAAAAAAAAAAAAAAAAAAAAAACTATCAAAGCATTTCTCAGATAGAGCACCTATCTGAGAAAGTCTCCATATTTTGAGGTTATCTTGAGATGATTTCGGGGCTTAGTGTCCCCGCGGCCCGGCCCCCCACCAGGAAGCAGCCTGTAGCAGCTGTCTAACTCGCAGGTTCCTATTTACTGCTAGGTAACAGTTGCATCAGAGTAAAAGAAACATTTTGCCCATTTGTCTCCGCCTCCACCGGGAATCGAACCCGGAATCAGGACGGGAATCGAACCAGGAATCGTAGTCCTGGCGTCGTCAATACTACGAATCCGAAGCGCAGCCCACACAGCTGTCAGGGTACGTATAAATAATATAAAATCACATATATGCTCAACACTTTAACTGTAAGATTAAAAATGATACATACTTTACCTCTAAAATAATTCACACGTAAGGCAGAAGGCTAAATCCAGTAGATATCTCGGTTGAGATTTAGACATTTCTCGGCAAGATGTCTCGCTAAGACATCTCGGTAGAGAAGGAGGAAGTCACACATTACGAAGGCCAACGTACGCAGTGTGATAGGGGGACGTGGATGAGAGGACCCTTTTAGCAACGGACTCGTTAGTTTCCGGGGAAAAATGCGACTTCGACGAAACGTTGAAACGAAACTCAAGTGATAAGGAACGATACCGTGACGGTCCGATGCACAGACAAGGAGCTTCATGTTTTAGATTCAGCTATTTGGAACAAGTTCCAAGTAGCACGGGCTATGGTGAGCCCGTAACTTACCTGGCACAGGAGCGGGGCAAGTAGCACGGGCTATGATGAGCCCGTAGTGGACTTACCTGGCACAGGAGCGGAGCAAGTAGCACGGGCTATGGTGAGCCCGTAACTTACCCGGCACAGGAGCGGGGCAAGTAGCACGGGCTATGGTGAGCCCGTAACTTACCCGGCACAGGAGCGGGGCAAGTAGCACGGGCTATGGTGAGCCCGTAACTTACCCGGCACAGGAGCGGGGCAAGTAGCACGGGCTATGGTGAGCCCGTAACTTACCCGGCACAGGAGCGGGGCAAGTAGCACGGGCTATGGTGAGCCCGTAACTTACCCGGCACAGGAGCGGGGCAAGTAGCACGGGCTATGGTGAGCCCGTAACTTACCCGGCACAGGAGCGGGGCAAGTAGCACGGGCTATGGTGAGCCCGTAACTTACCCGGCACAGGAGTGGGGCAAATAGCACGGGCTATGGTGAGCCCGTAGTGGACTTACCTGGCACAGGAACGGTGCCATCTGGTATTGTTGTTGAAGGAGTTTCAAATGTGTTCTTATATTTATATGTTCCTGAGAGAGGTGAGAACCTGCTCTTGCCTGCAGGTCCTGGACATTTTTTACGCATTTATGCAGTTAAATTTCATCTATTTAGTTCTGTCACTCACCTGTTTATCAACTAGTGTGTATGTGTATTCATCTAGTTGTGCTTGCGGGGGTTGAGCATTGCTCATTCGAAACGCCTCTCAACTGTTAATCAATCAACTGTTACTAACTACTAACAATTTTTTTCACGCACGCTCACCCAGGAAGCAGCCCGTGACAGCTGTCTAACTCCCAGGTACATATTTACTGCCAGGTATCAGGGGCATCAGGGTGAAAAAAACTCTGCCCATTGTTCCTCGCCGGAGCCGGGAATTAAGCCCGGGCCACAGGATTACGAGTCCCGTGCGCTTTCCACTCGGCTACCAGCGCGCCCCCAACCAGTGTGTGTGTGTGTGTGTGTGTGTGTGTGTGTGTGTATGTGTGTGTGTGTGTGTGTGTGTGTGTGTGTGTGTGTGTGTGTGTAGTTATTGGTATTTACTTTTTCTGCCAGTAGATCGAGATGTTAGTTCTTGGATACCGGCTTTTCCTACATTCGATTGTCTATTGTTCAGATTCCCGACATATTTAGTCGGGAATATCATATATATCTACTTCACATGTTTGTAGCACACACACATACATGTATGTGTGTGTGTGTGTACTCACCTAGTTGTGCTCACCTAGTTGTGCTTGCGGGGGTTAAGCTCTGGCTCTTTGGTCCCGCCTCTCAACCGTTAATCAACAGGTGTACAGGTTCCTGAGCCTATTGGGCTCTTTCATATCTACACTTGAAACTGTGTATGGAGTCAGCCTCCACCACATCACTTCCTATTGCATTCCATTTGTCAACCACTCTGAAATGTGTGTGTGTGTGCGTGTGTGTGTGTGTGTGTGTGTGTGTGTGTGTGTGTGTGTGTGTGTGTGTGTGTGTGTGTGTGTGTGTGTCTGTGTCTGTACTCACCTAGTTGTACTCACCTAGTTGTGTTTGCGGGGGTTGAGCTCTGGCTCTTTGGTCCCGCCTCTCAACCGTCAGTGCTGTCCGCTCGGCCGACCGGTTCCCCCCAGGACTGTGTGTGTGTGTGTGTGTGTGTGTGTGTGTGTGTGTGTGTGTGTGTGTGTGTGTGTGTGCGCGCTTATCTAAAAAAGATGGCCCTAAATGTGATTACAGTTCAAGCATTAACACCCTAGGTCCCGACTTTACAACCTCTCGTCAGTGAATGCAATGGACTTTTATCCTTGAAAGTTTCTCGTTGTACATCCTTTTGAAGTTGCTTATTGAGCTCGCTTGGACAATTTCTCCTTGTAGCCCATTCCACTTGCTCGCAACTCCTACACTAAAGAATTGTTTCCTGACATCCCCCCGGCGCATCCTTGTCTCTTCTTCCACCAGTCCGCACTGAATCTAACCTTTCTCTTTTTGGGAACTTTACCTCTTTTGTCCACTCTTCCAATTTCCTTCAATATCTTAAACGTTGTTTTTATCTTCTCTATTTTACTTTTTTTTCTTCCAACGTTGAGTGGTTGAGTTCTTGTAGAGTCTCGTTGCAACAGAATTCCGCACAGATTTAGGGGCAGTCTTCTTGCACATTTTCAGTCTGGCTCGAGTTTGTATTTATAATACAACATGAGGAGACTTCAAGCCGAGTCTCCATATTCAAGGGCTGGATTTATATAGCTGTATATAAAACTGAAGAATGTTGCGAAGGTTTCTTTACCTAAGGACCTGAAGGCTACTCGGATATTGAGCACATCCGGCATTCTGAAAACCTTATTTTGCTTCCATGTTCCAAAAGGAGGCGAGTACGTGTGTTTGTACTATTTGTATTTACTAATTGTGGCTGCAGAATCGAGCTTTTCTGGTTCCTGGTTGTGTGTGGGTGGGTGTGTGTGTGTGTGTGTGGGTGTGTGTGTGTGGGTGGGTGTGTGTGTGTGGGTGGGTGTGTGTGTGTGGGTGGGTGTGTGTGTGTGGGTGGGTGTGTGTGTGTGTGGGTGTGTGTGTGTGTGTGTGGGTGTGGTGGGTGGGGGGGGATAAATAAAAAAATAGGTAGTAGTTAGTAACAGTTGATTGATTGACAGTTGAGAAGCTGGTCGGAAGAGCAGAGCCCAACTCCCGCAAGCGCAACTAGGTGAATACAACTAGATGAACACACACACACACACACACACACACACACACACACACACACACACACACACACACACACACACACACACAGTGATGTGGTGGAGTCTGACTCCATACACAGTTTCAAGTGTAGATATGATAGAGCCCAGTAGGCTCAGGAATCTGTACACCTGTTGATTGACGGTTGAGAGGCGGGACCAAAGAGCCAAAGCTCAACCGCCGCAAACACAACTAGGTGAGTACAACTAGGTGAGTACACACACACACACACACATGTTTGTGTTTGAGAAGGAATCAGGACAAAGATTAGGAATGGGACGGGGAGAAGGAATAGCGTCCAACCACTTGGACGGTCGGGGATTGAACACCGACCTGCATGAAGCGAGACCGTCGTTATACCGTTCAGCCTAAGTGATTGTGTAGTGAACTAGTGAGACACATGAGAGAAGAGTGAGTGAACGAGTGAACAAGAGAGAGGCGACATCATATATGAATGACGAAACAAGTAAACCAGTGAAACAAAATGAAAACCAAACCCCCGGACTCAAACAGCAGATTGAAAAACAATTAATAAAAACAAGCGATAAGGAAATGAAATAGTTAAGAGGAAACTATTTGCTTAAAATGATCGTTCTTAAAAATAATAATAAATCAATAAAATAAACATTCAGAATTAAAAATCTAAGAAATTGCGACACCATTAAAACAAAGTTAATAACGTTTATCTCTGCAAGGCCAACACCAAACATGTCCGTTGGGAATCATTAAACCCAACGAGTGAGAATACCGCCAGTCGAGGGCTTTATGGCCCTACTTACGAGTATTGCCAACAATAGGCTCTTGTGTAAAGAGATAAGAGAGGTAATAAAGGAAGGAACAATGTGCCGTACCTCCCTAATGCCACCAAACGCCACCACACAATGGCCCAACATAAAAGTTCCATCTTAGGGCACTAGAACAGCTCCTAGTTGTACTAGAGTGACATATTTCCTCACCCTCTAGCACTAGAAGAGCTCCCAGTGGTACTAGAGTTACACAGTCTAAGCTTCCAGAACTAGAACAGCTCCGAGTGGTACTTGAGTGACTTATTCACTCAGCCTTCAGCACTAGAACAGCAGCCACTGGTACTAGAGTGACACATTCCCCCCAGCAATAAGCTTCCTCAAGGGTGCATTAAATTTAGTATAGGTTCCGTATGTCAGAGAAAGAGAGAGAGAGAGAGAGAGAGAGATGTATAATGATGATTATGAAGAAGCTAGTCAGTAAGGCAGAACAGCAAAGTGAGATTAAGCTAAATCGTAAACTCTACATTTGTGTCACACTCGACCCCAGTTGGTATAATGTGACGACCTCTAACAGTCAATCAAAGTGATTCATTATTTAATGAAAAGTTCTGCGTGCGGTGCTATCATTGTGACTTATGTTATTAATATACTGTAATTCTGTTTATACTTAGTAATACATTTACAACCTTTCAATAAATAGTTCTCGATTTATAATTATTATTATTATTACTATTTATATATACAAGGGTTCTTACATTCTTGTACAACCACTAGGACGCATAGCGTTTCGGGCAAGTCCTTAATCCTGTGTTCCCTGGAATACGACCCGCCAAATCGTTTAACAACCTAGTACCCCATTTTACTGTTGGGTAAACAGAGGCTACACTCTAGGATTGGCGCCTAGTAAATCCTCCCCGGCCAGGATACGAACCCAGGACAAAGTGCTCACGAAACACCAGGCGAGTGTCTTACCACTACACCACGGGGACTGTAATAGTCCCCCCCCCCCCATATCATTTGATTGATTGGTTCATTTGATTATTCTTCGAGGCCAACAACACCGCTATTCATTTCTAATTACCAATATTTGTCAACTGGCAATTTTCCGTAAATGACTCTGAAGCGGGTGTTATTGACTGCCACACTCTATAAAAGTAAATTAATTAGCTAAGAGGGAATTGGGAAAAATTGGATTTTTCTCTTCG
Organism: Procambarus clarkii; assembly: GCF_040958095.1. NCBI lineage: Eukaryota > Metazoa > Arthropoda > Malacostraca > Decapoda > Cambaridae > Procambarus > Procambarus clarkii. The sequence goes on along the minus strand of NC_091202.1, from coordinate 28,344,841 downwards.
GCAATAATTTGAACACTTGCGATCCGAGTTGAGAGGAGAGCTGGCGAAATGGACCATTTATGGGTGTGTGGAGGAACACATTGGATGGATCGATAAGCGCATAACCTCCACTATTAAGTGGGTAGAGTGACTAAGGCTATTTCCTCCACACCTGAATGGGTGGAGGAAGGAATAGAACTCGCTAAGCACATTTACCTCCACCTCTCTAAGAGGGTGGAAGAGTGGGAGTGAAAGTAGAGGGGGATTAGAATGCAACCAGCATGCACCACTTGTACAACACCATACAATCAATGCCACCACCATCACTACCACCACCATTACCACCACCACCACCACTACCAGTGCTACTGTCATCCACAGTACCACCCACCCAGCCAGGGTCACCACCAAAAACCGACTCTACTACACCTCACTACCCGGTACTCACTTCGCTTTTTAAGCCAGGACAGATTTCTGAAATAGATGGAATGCAGAGAACGTATTTGACACGCACAGACGCGATAAAGCATCCTAAATAGCTGGAACCATCTCAAAGCTCTCAAAATGTACTCTCTGGAAGGGAGACGGAAATAGACATTGACTCCCCTATCAGCAATTCGCAAAACATTGACCTTTACCAGAAATACGTAGAACATTGACCTGTCCCAGGAGGTCATTGACCTCGTCGACCAGGAGGCCTGGTCGACGACCAGGCCGCAGGGACGCTATGCCCCGGAAGCACCTCAAGGTAAGGCAAGGTCCCAACATCACTACACTGGCCTCTACCAGCAATACACAACATCAACAAGCCTCGTACCAGCATCACAAAACATCTCATCAGCATCATAGTAAACTTCTTGAACCCTCAGAATCATCACAAACCTTTTTTCCCAGCCTACAGTAGATCTTCCGAGGGTAACAAAGCTTCCAATAGAACTTTGGAAGCCTACCAAGCTTCTAATGGAACTTTGGAGACCTGAACAGCTTCCAATAAAGTGGACAGTAGCTAAGTTTTAATCCGTATCTTTTCAGATCTTGAATTTGTACCAGCATTATTTTGTAGTCTTGAAGCTCACTGGACGCGGATCTTCCAATATTATCTAAGAGTCCTTAAGAACCTTTAATATCTAAAAGAAATCATAAAAAGAATATCCATAAAAAAGAGTTATGAAAAACCTATTATCTAAATAATTCTTCTGGACCTTACCAACACTGCACGAAGCCAGGAAACGCCCTCTCCAACACTGCACGAAGCCAGCATGGATCCTCACCAACACTGCACAAAGCCAGCATGGATTCTCACCAACACTGCACGAAACCAGCATGGATCCTCTCCAACACTGTAGGAAGGCTGCATAGACAATCTCCAACACTGCACGAAGCCAGCCTGGACTCTCTCCAACACTGTAGAAAGGCTTCATAGACAATCTCCAAGACTGCACGAAGCTTGCATGGATCCTCACCCCCATTGCACGTGGGCTAGCTTAAAGTCTGACGACAAAATCATTATGAGTACCTCATTAACTAATATTACAGCACCCTACGTTATCAGACAGGTATTATGAGGCATCCCATTAACTAAGATTACTCTTCATCACCAGTTTATGAGCATGGAAGAATAACTTGTGGCATAAATTAAGATTGCATAATGCTGCAATTTTGAAGTATAGCATCCTCACGTGTTTTTTTCATTTTGAAACATATTGTGACGACCAGATTTCTATACAGTTCTCTAAGGGTTATTTTAGGCACTCTGATCATCAGCGCTCAAATCACTACATGAACCGCATTGAATGGTTTCGGATCTACTGTCCGTTGCATGATTCTCCACCTCACGCAATCAGAATCCATCACCTACATCACCGCGCAACATAATATACTACCAGTGGGCATCAGCATACTAAATATAGATTGCAAACACTATTCATTGCAGGCACACAGCTCCGCAACACAACAATCACTCATAATTCATCCTCAGTTGCAATGTTACTCAACCCAACCAACAATCAACACTTATAATTCCCTATATAACAATTAGCTACACTTAACTGGGATCTATCTATCAAATATCCTATTTTCTCACCAGAGCAGTTTATAATCCATTTAATTTATTTTTGTTCCCTTTATCTCTCTCTCTCTCTCCTGTATTATCTCCCATTTCGCTCTCTCTCTCTCACCATTGACATCATACTTTCCTTTCATTTACCATTATCTACATATTCTTATGTACTTTTTAGAGTTAAACCTCTTTTATGGTTCACAAATGTTGGAGGCTATTCTAAAATTTCATCAAAAAGAATTTTGAAAAATTGCTGATTGTAATGCTGGCTTTTTACTCCTGCAACCTGTTGAATCGTTCTGACAAGTTAATGGAGCGGGAGATTTTGTGTGTTTTGTCGGGCACAAAATATTGACCGGGTCTGTTTTCTCAATATATATATGAAAATATATTGCGTGAGCAATGCTTGTTAACAGTTGCATTGTCGTGTGGTGTTATCTTATGTTGTGTGATCGTGTGCTGTTATCTTATGCTGTTATCAGATGTTTTGTGCTGTTACACTCTTAAACCATACAGTATGTAAGTTAATATTGTCCAGGACACATTGTATGATGTATAACTGTCCGGGATACATTGTTTGATGTATGACTGTCCAGGACACATTATATGATGTATTTTTCATTGTGGTAGCTTGAGTTTCTTTCCTTAGCACCAGCTGTGAAATGTTCGTATGTATATACAATGTTATAGACAATTTTAGAAGTTACTACATGTTTACTCAGCAGTGAATCTGTCTGGAATGTTTTGGAAAATAGGACAATTTCTAAATATCTATGTCGTGGTCACTGTCCTTGTCACAAAAGCAAAGTTTGATGGGAATAATAACCATTTTTATTTAGGTCTAAATACTTTGGGGACATAAGGTACTAAGCTTCAGCTCTTGGTACCTGTTTAAATGGTTTAATTATGCTAATTCTTCAAGTGTTGGTTAAAATATCTTATCAAGTTATTACAAACTCAAGCAGTTCATTTAAAGCCTTTGAAAGCGACTAGTTTTTTTTATTGATATCAAATTTTTACCTTATTTTGCAATTAACATCATGCAAAGTTTCGGAATTCACAATTTTGAGAAACTGAAATGTGCCCAAGTAAAAATTCATTATAGTTTTCTAGTGTCCTTTGAGCACGAATCTTTGTAACGATAATGAGGATTAATACATTCTATGATTAAGATTCATCAATGAATAGCAATACAGCATATTACAGCAGTGGTCACTGAACATGAAGGAGTTACTGTTAATTATATAGATGCAAAGAGAAAATATTGCAGTTCTAGAATTACCAGGTTGTACTGAGCATCAGTGTACTAAGGAGCTAAACTTGGACAAATGACAGTAGAGATATGAATATACATTGTCTTACTGCATAGGCAGTCCATTTACACAGGAAATACTCTGGGGATTAACCAACAAGAAATATAATTTTGGAATATGTATCCACACTAACCTCATTGTACAGACCTCACTTTCACATCTCTGTCATCACCTAAACCACACTCACTTAACTTCTGCCACACTGATCTCACCATCCCCTCACTGATCTCACTATCACCTCACTGATTTCACCCCCACTTGATCTCAACCCTCCCGTTTTTCACGCTATAATCACGATCCTTGAAAAGTAGAATATCATGTTCTGATATGATATTACCTGAGACGCTTGTAGCTATAAACAATTCAACAGTAGGAAGCGAGTGTGTCGGGAGACCCAGAGACAGTATTCAGTCAAATAATTTTACCAAACTGAACATATTATATTTGCTGAAAAGAATTTCCGGTTTACCCTTTTGAATCAATTTAGAATGAAAAGGAATATAATTGCTCCACACTTCGCGTATTCAGAGGGGCTAATGAGGGAGCTTTGACATTTGAGAATACCTGGAAAGAGAGAAGCAACTATATATTCAAATATTTTAGAAGTTAGAGGAGCTGAAATTATTCAAAGATGTTAGCGCAAAATTGACGACCTTTGAGAATAACTTGAAGGCAATGGCAAGTAATTATGAATAATGAGTGTGACGGGTGGCGGTGGATAGGATGGAGGAGGAGGGGGGGGTGTTAGGGAGGAGAGGAAGAGGGGGGACAGGAAGGAGAGATAGAAGGAGATGAAAGAGAGGGAAAGCGGAAGGAACGGTAAAACAAAATTTGAAGTGGGGGAGTAGGAAGCTAGATGATGAATTGTACAGTAGATGAGAGAAATAAAGAAAGGGAGAGATAAACGTATTTAAATTTGATGATAACATAGACAGCGCTAACGAGGAAGAGGACGAGGGGACGAGAACCATATAGATTGAAAATGATTGAATGGAACCTTAGTGAGAAGAGTGATTGAGTAGAAGAATAGAGATTGATGAAGAGAAAGGACACAGAGATATGGAGTGAGTTGAAATGGAAAAAAGTCATAGAAACATTGAGGAAAACTGGACACTGAGAAAGAGAGTGATGAACCGTATTACAATGAAAAGAACCATGTTATATGAGAGTAGGTGAGACGGGACTGGCACCCCCTGGCACCCATTACCCTAATGCCGCGGAGTAATGTGTGCCAGGGAGTGCCAGAGAGTGCCAGGGAGCCCCATGGTCCCGTTTAATTACTGTAAACAGAGAAGACATTGACTAAGCAGCGGTGGCGACGGCCTTACCCCACACACACATAATTTAGGTTGATGGGTTTGAAGGCAGAAGCTCGCACGCCCAACCTAACGGCAGGCTAGAGTACCAAATGCTTCCCTGATCTCTCAACTTCCTTCTAGAGTACTAGATGCACCAGTCGCGTTCTAGATCTTCGAGCGACTACTAGATTCCCTAATATCTGCTATATTCTCCAGCGGTTTCTTGGCAAGTTCTAAATTTATTAGGTGCTCTGGGTAGACGAGCTCAAACAGTGAAAGAAAAATGAAGCAGAATATTTAAGATAGCAAAAATGTAAACGAATTTAATTTCCGGATATTCATGCAAAAAATAAGTACCGGGAAGACCTTCTGTTCATAATAATATTCAGTTAACAACTTGAAGGTTTTTCATGCATATTTGTAAATATGAAAACTGGGTTAAATTAACATTCGCGAACAATCAATAATCATTAATTTTATTCATTTTATTTAGTTATTATTATTCACCTCTGCACGGCATGTCCTTGATGACTCTGGTCCTCCTCAGCATGGGCTGACACCCTCTGTGTCACAAATATTAGGTGATTGTATTCATAGTATGATTTACGAACCTTTATGTCAGTTTCACAATCAGGGAAGTCAATGGTCAAGCTGCCACACTGGTAATGGGGTCGAGGCTCAGTTTCCACTCTCGCAAGAAGGCTTCAGCTCTTTTACTACACCACCAGGGAGGCCTAGAATTAGCTGCCACCCCACCAGGGAGGCCTAGAATTAGCTGCCACCCCACCAGGGAGGCCTAGAATTAGCTGCCACCCCACCAGGTAGGCCTAGAATTAGCTGCCACCCCACCAGGAAGGCATAGAATTAGCTGCCACCCCACCAGGTAGGCCTAGAATTAGCTGCCACCCCACCAGGTAGGCCTAGAATTAGCTGCCATCCCCACTAGGGAGGTCTAGAATTAGCTGTCACCCCACCAGGAAGGCATAGAATTAGCTGCCATCCCACCAGGGAGGCCTAGAATTAGCTGCCACCCCACCAGGTAGGCCTAGAATTAGCTGCCACCCCACCAGGTAGGCCTAGAATTAGCTGCCACCCCACCAGGTAGGCCTAGAATTAGCTGCCACCCACCAGGAAGGCATAGAATTAGCTGCCACCCTACCAGGTAGGCCTAGAATTAGCTGCCACCCCACCAGGTAGGCCTAGAATTAGCTGCCACCCCACCAGGTAGGCCTAGAATTAGCTGCCACCCCACCAGGTAGGCCTAGAATTAGCTGCCATCCCCACTAGGGAGGTCTAGAATTAGCTGTCACCCCACCAGGAAGGCATAGAATTAGCTGCCACCCCACCAGGTAGGCCTAGAATTAGCTGCCACCCCACCAGGTAGGCCTAGGGGGGCCCGCCACCACCTCATTAAGGATGACGTAGGGTCAACTGATTTGCCAGACAGGCGTGGGTCAGTTGCTGCCACACACAGAATTTGATGAACATTCTTTTCTGCGCATGGGCCCTAGTTAGAAAAACATGTATTCCTGCCTGCTCGCAATGCTACCAAATAGCATTTTGAAAACAAATTTTGCACAGCTGTTTGCACCTGTTGCACAAAACTTGTGTTGTTGGTATTGTTTAAAAATATATTTATATTCACATTCCGGTCCAAATCATTGTGAAACGCGGTTATTTCCTGACAAATGCCGGGGAAACCGCTATGCTAACTTGTAATAGCAAATACACAGGAAAATTAGAATAACGTGATGTATATCAGAAGAAAACTTATATAGAAAGGGAGGGATCGAACCAGCATCCTGGCCAGTTAGCCCAACATCCTAGATGTTTCGAACCTACTGGTGCTGAGAATTTAGGTTCCACGACCCAATGGTTTCAGACTTCTGCGCTAGAGTGAGTTAGACTTGACTGACCTCAGTGATAGATCCGATACGAAGTCTTCTGACAAGATGATAGATTGTCGTTAGAATTTTACTGAAGTAGACCATAGCCTCCTCTATTGGATTATATCAGTATACTGAAATAGACCTCTTCTGGTCTACCTCAGAAGTAGACTGCTGAAACCTCTCTGCCGTACTTCTATTTAGATAGCTCTTCCTCTACCATAGTGAAAGCAGGATAAAGCAGTTCCCTAACTGTAGAGAATGCATGAACAAACAGCTCTCTATCTGTAGTGAAAAACATGATCAAGATAATTATCCGGAGGAAGTATTAAACCACAGTGAAAATGTGATCAAATAGGTCTCAAATTAGAGTGAAATTATGATCAAGAAATTATCTAGCTGTAGTGATAATCAAGCACTTTGTTGAGCAGCTATCTGAGCGTGGTCAAACACGTCACAAAGACGATAACACAAATTCTGAACTAAGAGGTAATCTGCACATTGGAAGACTCTGCAAAATTTTTGTTTTGAAGAGAGATAAAGATCCCGAGAGAGTGTGGTTTCTTCCGTGTCGCATTTGCATTCTTGTTGGCAAATAATAATTAGCAGAGCGCAGAGAGGATAGGCCGAGGATTAGCCCAAACGAAAATAGTTTGGGAAACTATTTCCAAAACGACGAAACGTCGTCGTCTCTTCACTTTCTAGTGTGTGTCGTTTGACCAACATAGTTGGAAAACATTTGGAATATAAACTTTTTGTTTTTTAATCAAAACATTCATGGGTTCAATACACACATGCACATAAAAAGTGTGGATATATTTTGGATAATTGTTGACTTGTAAACTGTTTGTTGAGAAGCTGTATCTCTCGTTCTCCCCCCCCCCCCCTCCCTTTATCTCTCTTTTCTCTTTTTGTCTCTTCTCGTTTCTTTCCTTTATTTCTTTATTCAATCTATGACAACTATTTACTCTTCTATTCTATCACTCTCCTTTCTCAAATTGGACTTACTTTAATTGAGCATAGTAATCATTTTCCTAAATGAAACTGTACGACCAAAAGTCTACATCATCCATTCAAACGCCTAATTCTAAAAACAATTATCAGTTTAATCTGATTATTTTTTTCTAGTTTTGCATAAGACATCAAAAATTTTCCTTTTCTTACAACCATAATGGCTGGAGCCAACTGTGTACCAGAGCTTTAATGTGGTCGGGTGACGTGTTTTAAAGAGATTCTCCTTGATGAGAGAACACGTCCAAATTTGCGAGACAGCCTAGGCATGATATAGCGCAGATGAAAGTAATGTTAAAGAGGATGACTCAGCCTGCACGAGGCGTTTTGGTGACTGAGCGACTTGTGTTATAGGTGCCGTCTTCTGCTTGTCAATGCGTTTGGTCCAAGAGCTGTATGTAATATTTTGCAATCACTTCTGGCAAGATGGTTGGAGAGATGTCGTAGTGTTTCAAGTTTCAAATCTCCTATTTACCTGTAATTGAGTGATTCTTGCCCGCCATTAGAGGAGCTGGAAGAACTCTACAACCTGTGACAACTAGCCGTGTACCTTGCATGTTACCAATGTTTTTACCTACTTTGCGAAATGAAGTTTTAAATAAAATAAAATGACAATATACACAATATATATATAAGGGATGGTAGGATAAGTCAATATGTGAGTGTACGCGGGTGCCCCACAAGGCTCCCCCAGATGCTGCATATCGTCTTCCTCGAGGCCAAGGGACCTACAAACGCAACCAGAGGTGGTACCCACAACATAAGTAAATATATATACTTATGTTGTGGGTACAACATAAGTATATATATATATACTTATGTACCCACAACATAAGTATATATATATATTTATATATATATATATATATATATATATATATATATATATATATATATATATATATATATATATATATATATATATATATATATATATATATATAACCCTGAATTGCAATATTCATTCTTCTGAGGATGTATTAATACAAAAGTATTGAAATATACTGTTGTATTTTTGTAAATTTACATAACTAATTGCATAGGCGAGAGTGTTTAAGAGCTTAACAAATCAGGTTAATGTGACAAGAGTTGCGTGAAGCCATCTGGGCTGTCAGGAACATCCGCGTAAATCCAGCGAGGATACGTTTGAGTTTGAGAGGATGGATGAGAGAATATATGAGTAGCCAACTTGTGTTGTGTGTTCTGCCATCTCATCTTGCTTCGCTCTCTAGTGCTGTGTTTACCCTGGATAAGGCCGACGGTATACACATCAGCATGAATGATTAGGTTGATAGACAGATTGACACGGCTCCCACTGACAGCTAGGACGAGTAAGATCCAAACAACTAACGAACACTAGGAAAACATCCCATTGGTTATGTTATTAACTCCTCAGCAACTGTGTTCATGTATGTATTTTTCTCAAAATATTTTATATTTAATTTTCCGATGAACTGTGTAATATAATAACAAGAAACCTACTTGCAGCGTGAGTAGTGACTAAGCACACTCACCATACCGCTTATATATATATATATATATATATATATATATATATATATATATATATATATATATATATATATATATATATATATATATATATATATATGACAATGTCAGACCACGGAGAAAAAATGAAACAGGAAATTTCCTTAAGTACTTTCGTATATTAAATACATCTTCAGAAGGTCCAAATATACGAAAGTACTTAAGGAAATTTCCTGTTTCATTTTTCCTCCGTGGTCTGACATTGTCACATTCTTAATCACGTGTTTATTTTCGTGATATACACACACATATATATATATATATATATATATATATATATATATATATATATATATATATATATATATATATATATATATATATATTTATTACATTTTCAAAGACTTTAGTTTACACATACACAACTGAATAGAACTTACACATCTCCGATTTGATTATATCTACATTTGAGTGAGGTGGATGGGGTGAGGTGGTATTAATAGGGTATTAATTTCATCAACACAAGACAGAACACGAAACAATGGGTATTGAATGGAAGTGATTGTAGAAAGCCTATTGGTCCATATTTCTTGATGCTTCTATATTGGAGCGGAGTCTTGAGGTGGGTAGAATATAGTTGTGCATTAATTGGCTGTTGATTGCTGGTGTTGACTTTTTAATGTGTAGTGCCTCGCAAACGTCAAGCCGTCTGCTATCGCTGTATCTATCGATGATTTCTGTGTTGTTTACTAGGATTTCTCTAGCGATGGTTTGGTTGTGGGAAGAGATCTAATCTATGTTTATCCCTTATGTATCCCCCCATGTTTTTCACCTTCATTGTATTATCACCTGACCTAATGCGGGTATAAAATCAACTAGTATTGTAAGATCTGTTCACTTGAGAATGAACCATGGAGGTTCGAAACGTCGTGCAAATTATACAAATAAGTGTAATACACTCTATAGTAAATCACTTCTTTTCTTCACCTTAAAAGTACGAAAATAAGTTTTGGAGAACTCCTATTCCAATTAAGCCCTGATGCTAAGAAAATAGTTAGAGGGATAGAAGCCCTAAACCAGAAAATAATAAATACAGAATATGCGGTCATATTCAATGAAACATGTTTGAAAGAAAACCTGCTGCCAGTATACACCAATATATATATATATATATATATATATATATATATATATATATATATATATATATATATATATATATATATATATATATGTCGTACCTAGTAGCCAGAACGCACTTCTCAGCCTACTATGCAAGGCCCAATTTGCCTAATAAGCCAAGTTTTCATGAATTATTTGTTTTTCGACTACCTAACCTACCTAACCTAACCTAACCTAACCTAACCTTTTTGGCTACCTAACCTAACCTATAAAGAAAGGTTAGGTTAGGTTAGGTAGGGTTGGTTAGGTTCGGTCATATATCTACGTTAATTTTAACTCCAATAAAAAAAATTGACCTGATACATAATGAATTGGGTAGCTTTATCATTTCATAAGAAAAAAATTAGAGAAAATATATTAATTCAGGAAAACTTGGCTTATTAGGCAAATTGGGCCTTGCATAGTAGGCTGAGAAGTGAGTTCTGGCTACTAGGTACGACATATATATATATATATATATATATATATATATATATATATATATATATATATATATATATATATATATATATATATATATATTAAAATTCAGTCGTACTTGACATTCCCGTTTTAAATTTGTTGTTACCACTATATAGTTCCCATAAACAAACAGTGTAGTTCATATGTTAATAAATTGCTGTTTGAATTCCTTTCTAATTTCTAAATATATGAAGACGAACCTTCACCATCTCATCACATTTGTAGATGGTTATTAGTGCATAAATGCATACACTCGTAATTATTTTACTGTCATTAAACAGTGTTTAGTATATTCGCTTATCTTCCAAACTTACAAATATTGTGAGAAGTGTGAGAAATAGTTCAGTGAGCCAGGAAACGATTTTTAAAACAGGTGAATTTTATATAAAAAAAAAATACAGGCATTTATTCCTGTTGTGATAATTGACCAGTATAGGAAAAAAATGTATGATTCATTCTGTATTTAGCCAATTTTCCAAAAATGATAGTACCCATAGTGACTGTGGAATGTATTACAAATTAGAGGAGATTCCATTAACAAAAACTACATAAGCAATCTAAAGTCTAACATACGCTAACTAGGCATTGCAAAATAAACAAAAATTTTAATATATTTTTATTGACAAGACACCGAACACCAACGAGTCACTCAAGCTCAGTGCTAACCATCACGTGATGTTACATCTCACATAAATGCTTCAGAATTAATAAATGCTCAGCAGTTGTTACTCGCTTCGTCACAAAGGCTTCGTGTAACACAATTCAACCTCAAGCCACCGAGACGACTCATTCATTATGCCTGGTGGTTCAATATCTCGGTGATAACGTGACTCAAAGGAAATCTGAACAAAGGAACCTTGACCTTTGTTGGCTAGAGAGAGACCATGGCGGTCGGTGGTGGGAATTTTGGGTTTAATTTAATAATATTTTATTAAGGCAAGCGCCACAGTTACAAGGTGTGGTGCGCAGGCACCTCACGCTGTGCTGTCTAGTGGATCATAACGGTTGTACAGCAGACAGTACAACGGAACTGAACGTGGTCAGTTTGATTGGATTCTCATGCTTCGGATTCTTCAGCGTGCGGATCACTGGGTCACCCAAGGCAGCTGTACATAAGGCGGAACTACAGAGGTTCCGAAGGTTACACTTACTTCTCAGAGCTCCTTAACCCACAACTACCTGCCCATGGTAGGATGCATCACAAGAAACAATGATAATCGACTTGAGAATGGTCCAGGACGGACCGAAACGTCGTCGTCCCTACACCTTCTAGTGTGTGTGGTCTGGTCAACATACCTCAGCCACGTTATTGTGACTCCTCGTCTGCACTGATAAAATCCAGAAATTGTAAGAACCTTCGTGTCCTCTCACCCGAACTCCTCCTAATGTCCGATCCCGTCCTTCTCACGTCCGAACATCTCCTCTTCCTCGAACCCCTACCTAAGGTGCACTAAGGTACCTCAGGATATCCTAAAACAGTGGTGAACAGCGGCACCTTAGTCTATGCAACATGACTCGGGCAGGAAGGCAGGCAAAGGATATCATGTAAGCTTGGTATCTCATAACGCCATAAGCACCTAGCTGCAGTAAAGCCAGACTCCATCCTAGAGATTTTCACCTCTTCATCACGCTGGCCGTAGTGCTGTGTAAATCTTGGAGCGGGAATATGAGGCGAGCAAGGCAGGGGATAGGCAGGTTAGGCTCTGCCGGGCCGAGTTATCACTATATATCAGTGAAGAGGGGTAGATTGACGCGGGATAGATAGCAGCCCCTCCAGCAGTCTGCTCTAAGACTGCCTTTAATATATAAAGAGAAATCGTCGCCATCTTTCGAAATTTTCAAAAAGGTAAAAGTAAATTTGAAAGTTTGCCTATTTGTAATGATTCTTTAGTCAAAGAAATAAAGATAATGGAGCTTTTTACAGGCATTAGTCGCTCAATTTTTTTGTTATATTTGCTTGCACAAAGAAACATGCACTTGATAAGGACGTTTTGCATACGATAACACGTTTTTTGTAGTAACACATAGTACATGATAACACTACCTGCACATAGTGTTACCGACCCCACCACTACCACCGCACAGACATAACATCCCCCACCCACTACCACCACAACCCCACCCACTACCACCACAACCCCTACCCACTACCACCACAACCCCACCCACTACCACCACAACCCCACCCACTACCACCACAACCCCACCCACTACCACCACACTATTGACACACACACACAACATCCTGACACTGATCCAGGGACCCGAACAAAGGCCTCTGTCACCCCTCAGCAGTGTGGGCGGCTACACGCTGAATGATAGGGCCAGACAGACAATGAGTCCCCAGGGGTCTATTTTCTCTCCCAGAAGTGATGGACTGGTAGTGATGGACTGAGACGAGAAGAAAACTGACACTGAATTGGACGAATGTGCCAAGGACCTCACAAACACACACACACACACACACACACACACACACACACACACACACACACACACACACACACACACACACACACACACACACAAACACACACACACAAACACACACACACACACACACGCACACACACACACACACACACACACACACACACACAGTTGTACAGAGAATGTAAAGTAGTTAGTAAAACAGTTGATTGACAGTTGAGAGGCGGGCCGAAAGAGCAAAGCTCAACCCCCGCAAAAACACAACTAGTAAACACAACTAGTAGTAAACACAGATCTGGTGATAAATGTTATTGATGCCAGAGATGGTAAGAAACAGTTATGAGGATTGTGGAGTTATGAGTGTATCAGGATATGAGACGGGGATGTGCCAGAAGGCATGGAGTCTGATAAAACAAATGTGGCAGAAAGAGAGAGCGAGAGAGAGAGAGAGAGATTGACTGGTACTCCAAGGACACAATTTCATCACTTAATCAACAAGATGGGGCCATTACAACCAGCAATCAAGGAAAGGCTGACCTATTGCCAGTTCATTTAACAGCTAAGATAAAAGTCCTTATCTAGCTGCAAACCGTCATTTGCAGCTTATTTTATTTATTGGGTCAGAGTTGTCATTGAAGGGGGCTATAAAACAGGATTAAACCTATCAACTTAACTAACTCGACATAGGAAAGGTGGCTGGGTTAGATACGGTCAGTTATAGACTCATACGTAGGCATCCATTCCAGCTGGAGTAGTCTCCCATTAAATAAATAAATAAATATGTTTATTCAGGTAAGGTACATACATACAAGTGATGTTACATTAATGGATTGATATATAGATAGAGCTAGTACATACAATGCCTAAAGCCACTATTACGCAATGCGTTTCGGGCAAGAAAAGTTCTGCCTAGTCTACATAACACCAAGAGCTCTGAAGAACAGAAGAACTGAGTTCTGGAGATTTATGGAAAGGTTGCAGCTCACTAAGGGAAGAACCATTATGTGGTGACTGTTAGTGTCCACACCTGTGATTCACGTCTGATTTTTTTTCCCTTGAAGCGTTCGAGCTAGGCAGCACTCTTTGACAAGTAGTCAGAGTCGGGTTATCTTCAGACCATAAACCATGAGTAATGTCTTAGCTCCTAGTGGCGTCGTTGGACCGTAACTTGGCATACTAAAAACCTTCGCCTTGTTGCAAAGGATTCGAGCCTTCCAGGGTACCATATTCCTAGCCCTTCAGTACTGTTAACCACTCAGATAGATGTTGTCATCTATATATATGTGATCGCACTGACTCTCAAATGTATGTAGAGCCTTAAATGATCCTTAAGCTAAGACTATTCTCGCCAAATTGAGTAAGAGAGGTTTTCTTCAAACACGAATTGAAAATTCATGTTTAAATATATAATATTAATATATTGGTATAAGTTGACCAAACCACACACTAGAAAGTGGAGTGACGACGACGTTTCGGTCCGTGCTGGACCATTATCAAGTCATCTATGATAACCGACAATCGACTTGAGAATGGTCCAAGACGGACCGAAACATCGTCGTCTCTTCACTTTCAAGTGTGTGCTTTGGTTCAGCATTTTTCACCACGTTATTGTGGCTCCCCATCTGCATATTGGTATAATATGGAATTGTATTGTATAATAATATAGAGGGTACACCTCTGGTTGCGTGTGTAGGAGACCCTCGGCCTCGAAACAGAGGAAATATAGCACCCGGGGGAGCCTTGTGGGGCGTAAAATAATAATATATTTTGATATTTAAATATATATTATAATTATAAAATACTGTGTTATTTTATAATAATATAATATATAATTATAGTATATATAATATAATGAGGGAATTATATATTATAATAATATATTGTTCCAGAATAATAATATTATTACCGTTATTCCTAGCAAGGAATCACACTAAAGTGACTGTATCAATGCGAAAATCCAAACGAGCAGTAATGAGGGTTCGAACCTATGGAGTGGGTGTTCCCACACACACCCTTCAAATGACTAGACCACGACATGGTAAAAGAATTGCAACCTGGAGCGCTATTGAACACACGAGGGTTTCCTGAGACTTCCACTGAACCTGGACCAGGATGATTTTCTTACTATCCCCCCAAGCACTGTGGCTCTGTCATCTTCATCTGTCTGAGGTAGAACAGTCCAAGATGGCAAAGCGAGAGTGCATGAGGGAATTGTGTGAAAGTCATCCTGGTCCGGCTTCAGTAGAAGCCTCAGGAAACCCCTGAGGTTTCAGCAGAACTCTAGGCTGCATTTGCCTGTCTTGGCGAACAAAAAATATTCGCCATCAGAAATCCTCACAACAGCTCATCTGATAATCTAAAAATCACACCATAAATTAGCCAGAAAACACACACACACACACACACACACACACACACACACACACACACACACACACACACACACACACACACACACACACTGGCTAATCATTCCAATATAAACGACTCACTTTCCCTCTCAGTGATAGGGCTGTGAGTCAGAGCCTCTTGATCGAGATAAGACACGTAGCAGGGTGGTGGGTGGATATTTGGTGGGTGGCAGAGTGGTGGGTGGCAGGGTTATGGGCTTTAGGGTGGTTAAGTGGCAGGGTGGTCAGAGATTGGTGGCTGGCAGGTTGGTGGATATTAAGGTGATGGGTGATTGGTGGCAGGGTGATATCTACAAGGATAGTGGACATGAGGGTGGTGGGTAACAGTGGTGTATGGTAGTGGGTGGCAGGGAAGTTGATGTATGGTTGGTAGCTGGGTGGTCAAATGCAGGGTGGATTCTGGGGTTTCGATGGTTGGCCAAGGGTCAGTGGATGGTTGTCACTGGAAGCTGGATGGTTCTTACATGATGGTGGATATTCATCCCAATGGTAGTGGATGGTTGCCACAGTGAGCTGGATGATTGTCCCGTGGTATTGGATGGTTGCTATAGGGTAGTGGATGCCCGTTATATAATATTTGATAAAACTCCCAAATGAGATTTTCTCCACACGTAAATGTAACATAAACTATTCAATATAAAAAATTTATTTTAGCATTCGAGGTCTCCGAGACCGAGTTCATGAAATCTTCCCTCCTTAGTTCCCTATCTGGTGTGAGATGGATGGCAGGGTGGGTGATAGTTGGATGATGGTGAGGAGGGTGACGGGTGCATGATGGATGACAGCCGGATTGGTGGAGGTCGATGAAAGATACTGAGCTGCATAGTGATTGCCGGATGGGTTCTTGGTTTATAAGGCCTATCAACCTCTGGATAGCTAAAGATAGGTAGAAGGAGGATAGCTAAAGTCTTTTCCCCTTCGTAAGCCACAGCAACAGCTTAGACGAGCCAGCAGGAATATTTTAGTTCCTGTTATATATATATATATATATATATATATATATATATATATATATATATATATATATATATATATATATATATATATATGTCGTACCTAGTAGCCAGAACGCACTTCTCAGCCTACTATGCAAGGCCCGATTTGCCTAATAAGCCAAGTTTTCCTGAATTAATATATTTTCTCTAATTTTTTTGTTACGGAATGATAAAGCTACGCATTTCATTATGTATGAGGTCAATTTTTTTTTATTGGAGTTGAAATTAACGTAGATATATGACCGAACCTAACCAACCCTACCTAACCTAACCTAATCTATCTTTATAGGTTAGTTTAGGTTAGGTAGCCGAAAAAGTTAGGTTAGGTTAGGTTACGTAGGTTAGGTAGTCGAAAAACAAATAATTCATGAAAACTAGGCTTATTAGGCAAATTGGGCCTTGCATAGTAGGCTGAGAAGTGCGTTCTGGCTACTAGGTACGACATATATATATATATATATATATATATATATATATATATATATATATATATATATATATATATATATATATATACACGCCTCTCGGTGTATATATCCCTTGAGACGGTAGGTGACGGGGGAGCTAGTGTTATTAATGGAAAGATTCTTGACAGTGGGATGGTTGATAATTTGGATATGAATTGTATTTGGAATTATTTGGAGGCCAAATTTCATAGCTTAAAAATATTTTTTAGTTATTTTTAATAACATTTTCTGCCTTGATGACACGTGTGTGTGCTAAAAATTTAGTTACTGGAAGTATTTTAGTTTTATATAGTCACTCAGAGAGTTTATTATTTATTTTGTTTAATTTATAAGTAACCTATTAATAATTAAGAAGACTTCCCCCAAAAAAATAAAACATACAAAAATACACCAAACCAATATAAAAATATATTTTGCAACTATGTGTTGTAGCTGTATTTACAGCGATATTGAATGTCTGTGGAACACTTATTTCCTGATTTTGAGATAATTCGACCATTTTCTCTATTAAAATTCAGATAGAAAGTGTTTGCTGTGTATTTGTAACAATTACATTGAATTGTGATGGTACAGACATCGACCAGACGTGCTGTGTCCAACAACATGAACAATTTCCTGAATTTAGACTGAAGAAAGGTTGAGGTCTGCAACCTTCATCAGTTTAAGAGTAGAATTGAATTTGACGAGAGTTCCAACGGCAGAAGGGCCAGAAGTGGCTGAAATGATTTGAGTTACTGTCGAGTGTTTCTTCCCCCAGACGACCAGAGATGCTGGGGCTCTTCAACTCATTTTTTTTTTCTTGAAGGACGACCTGATGATTTAAGATTTCAATGTGACGTGTGTACAACCTCTTATAACTTTGTTGAATCAACGTTGACTCTTCCATAACATTCAACATTCAGCTAGACATGTTCAATCAAATTAAATCCAAAAAAAACTGTACCGCAACAAATCAAGGACGAATTTGAGAGTTAGGCTCATTAAAGGACCTCAAAATAGGGACAAATTACCTCATAATTGAGACAAATTACTTGCGGGTAAGTTGGGTCTTATACCTTCCAAGTCAAGAAAGTATCAGCGATACTTTCTTAAGGAAAGAAACATGGAGCATAAATTTAGTGGAAGTTACCGAAAGGAACTTCCTAACATGTTAACCATGATACAATGTAAAGGGAAGAAGATACACACCTACTCCACCTGATCTTACGAACCTATTAAATCTCTACGACAATCTAACGACAATTATGTGGCCCACATAACACCAGCTAGTAACGATAAGCACTCCAATCCAACAGATGAAGCCTTTAAGAAAGTTTCTTCAAATCACATTACATTCATCGTGGTGGAAACAATGAACTCTCCTAAGTCAAGACAGCATAAGTTCTCCATCGTGGTACAATGAGCCTCCAGCCCCTTGCTCCTGGATACTATGTGTCTCCAGCAGGGACCTCATTGTCAGCTCTGTGGCGTGGGTCCAAGTAATTATCATGATTGGATTTAGATCATTCGCTTCTGAGTGAACATGCGCGGTACGGAAATCACTGACATAATGGTACCAGTATGTCTGGCTGTCTCTCTTTCTTGTATTTAAAGTTCATTAATGCATTTCGTGGTGTTTAGTTAAGTGATTTAATGGGAATGTTGTTGAGATCAATATTATAGCCACATACACATTTACAAATATTCACACACACACACACACACACACACACACACACACACACACACACACACACACACACACACACACACAGACTGGAAGACAGAAGAGTAAGGGGAGACATGATCACAACCTACAAAATCCTCAGAGGAATCGACCGGGTAAACAAGGATGAACTATTCAACACTGGTGGGACGCGAACAAGGGGACACAGGTGGAAACAGAGTACCCACATGAGCGACAGAGACGTTAGAAGGAACTTTTTCAGTGTCAGAGTAGTTAACGGATGGAATGCATTAGGCAGTGATGTGGTGGAGGCTGACTCCATGCACAGTTTTAAATGTAGATATGATAGAGCCCTGTAGGCTCAGGAATCTGTACACCAGTTGATTGACAGTTGAGAGGCGGGACCAAAGAGCCAAAGCTCAACCCCCGCAAGCACAAATAGGTGAGTACAAATAGGTGAGTACACATACACACACACACACACACACACACACACACACACACACACACACACACACACACACACACACACACACACACACACACACATATACTGAACAAGCCGGACTTGATTGGACGTAAAAGACGAGATAAGAGTTGCGAACAAGATGAATTTCTGGAGACAAATTCAATAAGCAACTTCAAGAGAAAAAGTGACGAGCAACAAGAGGGATGTTCATAATTGCATTATCTACCCTGAAGCATGAATAGCAAGGTGTAGGTGAGAGTACTCTACCCCAGCAAGTACATCTAGGCGAGAAGGTGAGTGCATCTAGGTGATCATATCTAGGTGAGTCTACATGCAAACACTACTCAAACGTTCGTATATATTCGAACGTAAACAAATTTCCGGAATATATAATTCAATATCAATCAAAATATAAAAATGGGCGATATTCATGATATCGCAAAAGAGCGTGAGACTTAGTGTGAGAAGGAAACTGTTATATTGTTACGATATCAACATAAAAAGAGTTCAAGGCTGTCACATTAAAACTGTAACGCGTCCAGCCAAGGCCGGGATTGATGGACAACTGAAAATACCTTAATATTCAGGCATCCCTCTCGGGGTTTTAAGTAAAATGTGGCTGCAGGAGAAGATGGTGAAAACAAATTTACATTTTGTGTCTCTAATCCGGGATCAGAAAGACCTTTAATGTCTCTAATCCGGGATCAGAAATACCTTTAATGTCTCTAATCCAGTACCAGGAAGACCTTTGAATCTCTAATCCAGTACCAGGAAGACCTTTGAATCTCTAATCCAGTACTAGGAAAACCTTTGAATCTTTAATCCAGTACCAGGGAGACCTTTGAATCTTTAATCCAGTACCAGGAAAACCTTTGAATCTTTAATCCAGTACCAGGGAGACCTTTGAATCTTTAATCCAGTCCCAGGGAGACCTTTGAACCTTTAATCCAGTCCCAGGGAGACCTTTGAACCTTTAATCCAGTCCCAGGGAGACCTTTGAACCTTTAATCCAGTAGCAGGAAGACCTTTGAATCTCCTATCCAGTAGCAGGAAGACCTTTGAACCTTTAATCCCGTAAATCCAGTACCAGAGACACCTTTGAATATCTAATCTAGTACCAGGGAGGCCCTTGCGTCTTCCAGAAAGACCAGAAAGACCGTTACGCCTTCAATACAAGACTAGGAAGACCCACGCGTCTTTAATCCGGGACCAGCAAGACCAACACAGCGCTGAGCTGCAGTCTCTCCCACCTGGGAACTTCCCTGAATGGGAGAGCAACACCAGTCTCCTGAGGAGTTAATAGTGTGTGTTGAAGCAGAGTGTGGGAGGCCACACTGTACTAACAGAGTGTGAGAGGCCTCACTGTACTAACAGAGTGTGGGAGGCCTCACTGTACTAACAGAGTGTGGGAGGCCTCACTGTACTAACAGAGTGTGAGAGGCCACACTGTACTAACAGAGTGTGGGAGGCCTCACTGTACTAACAGAGTGTGGGAGGCCTCACTGTACTAACAGTGTGTGGGAGGCCTCACTGTACTAACAGAGTGTGGGAGGCCTCACTGTACTAACAGAGTGTGGGAGGCCTCACTGTACTAACAGAGTGTGGGATGCCTCACTGTACTAACAGAGTGTGGGATGCCTCACTGTACTAACAGAGTGTGGGAGGCCACACTGTACTAACAGAGTGTGGGAGGCCTCACTGTACTAACAGAGTGTGGGAGGCCTCACTGTACTAACAGAGTGTGGGAGGCCTCACTGTACTAACAGAGTGTGGGAGGCCACACTGTACTAACAAAGTGTGGGAGGCCTCACTGTACTAACAGAGTGTGGGAGGCCTCACTGTACTAACAGAGTGTGGGAGGCCTCACTGTACTAACAGAGTGTGGGAGGCCTCACTGTACTAACAGAGTGTGGGAGGCCTCACTGTACTAGCAGAGTGTGGGAGGCCACACTGTACTAACAGAGTGTGGGAGGCCTCACTGTACTAACAGTGTGCGGTACCAGACTGTGCTAACAGCGTGTGGTACCCGGGTGTACTAACAGTGTTTAGTGGTAGGCAGGAACAACGGTATGTGTGTGTGTGGTACCAGGGGGCCAGTCAAACAACAGCATGTGTTAGGTAATGACCGGTCAGTGTTGGTGGTCTGAGCTCTGTCTAGAAGATGGACAGTGTCTATTGAACACAGATCAGACCAGTCAGAGGTAGATATGATGGTTGCTGAGGCTTATAATAGACCATTTAGCTTTTATTATTCTACCCAAAGGTAATTCTTGGACGTCAGAAGCTAGTGACTTCAGTGTCTTGTCCATGCCAGTGTGGATCCGTGAAGGACAGACGTCGGAAGTCATGGGAGAGTTGTAGAAATATGCGAAGAGACGTGAGATTAGTAGATTAAGGTGAATAGATGATTGGAAGTGTGCAATAGTATTTGAAGGATTATTATTTTTGTCTACGATTTATCATTAAGAAACTCTCTCTCTCTCTCTCTCTCTCTCTCTCTCTCTCTCTCTCTCTCTCTCTCTCTCTCTCTCTCTCTCTCTCTCTCTCTCTCTCTCTCTCTCTCTGCCTCTCTCTCTCTCTCTCTCTCTCTCTCTCTCTCTCTCTCTCTCTCTCTCTCTCTCTCTCTCTCTCTCTCTCTCTCTCTCTCTCTCTCTCTCTCTCTCTCTCTCTCTCTCTCTCTCTCTCTCTCTCTCTCTCTCTCTCTCTCTCTCTCTCTCTGTCTCCCCCCCCTCCTTTCTTTTTCTTTCACGATGGAAGAGAAGCCGTGAAAAAAACTTTAACATATACCAAGCCTAAAATCTTACAGCAGCTGAGTTCACAACTGCTGAGAAGATTTCCTAAAGTTTGGCACATTATAACTTGGAAACACTGAAGTGGAATTTAATTTTAATACCCAATTTTCATTGATATAAATATAATATAGATATAGATGTGTGCATAAGAATATGTACACCTATTGTTTGATTTACGTTATCGTATCGTAAAACTGTACTCATATGATATCATCTAGGATTGTGTGTGTGGGATGAGTGTCAGTTCTTTGGTCATGCATCTTAGCATTTAATTAATTGATACTCAGATTCTTCAGCCCTTTTTTTGAGTGGGTGGGGGAGCTTATAACTCATTTGAGGCTGTGTATTGTGTCTGTCTTACTTCACTTTTTAGCTCATGACGGTTTTTCATAAGTGAGACTAAACAACAACGGGTTCTTTCTGATACTTAGCTTTCTTCCTATGAATTCCTATGAATTCCTATGCATTCCTATGCTTTCTTCCTATGACTTGTTACTCGTTTGGTACACGTTGGAATAATTCCTGTGTGTTTTCAACAATTCCACTGTGACTGAGAAGAATTTCAGTGTGACTTGAAAAATTTAAGTGTGTCTTGTAAGAATTTCAGTGTATCTTCGATCGACTTCAATGTGCATTAAAACAATTTCAGTCTTGGAGCAATTTCAGTATGTCTTGGAACAATTTCGCTGCGTCCTGAAACAATTTCAGTATGTCTTGGAACAATTTAATTGCGCCATGCGACTATTCCATTGTTTCTTGGAACATTTCCAGTGCGTTTGGAAGCCACTACACCGCGTCTTGGGTCAACATCAATGTGTCTTGGAACAATTTAACTCTCTGTTTACAGAACAAATTAGCACCCACTCTCCATATATAAGATAATTTTCGGAGTTGGACTTTGTAATTAGTAGATCTCACAAAGACTTTTGTTAATTTAGTGGTGACTTTGTGATGAGACGCGTAACACCTAATTTGTGATTTTGGGATCAGACTTTTGATCACTTAACTGAAGACTTTGTGATCAGACTTAAGATGACATAATGGTCACATGACATAACTCGCTCGTAGTTTGTCCCCAGATTCATCATCGTCTTAACCTGCAGTTGGTGATAATTTGTGATCCATATGTTGCATTTCATATCAATACTATTGATTATACAAAATAAAAGCTGGGAAGAAAAGGCTAAGATTCTTGAATAATCTTCTCGAGATTATTCAGTCTTGAATAATTAGTGACAATAAAGTAAATGATGTAAAAAATGTAAATGATGTAAAAACTCAATTTACATTTGAGATGTAAAACTCAAATGGAAAATCTAATAAAAAAATAAATACACTTAGGGAAAAATGTTGATAATTCATCTGCTTTAACCGTAAGCTGCTACATAAAGGGAGGGTGTGTACTCTGTGAGGCTTCAGTTAATGCATGTCTGTTTGGCAAGGCTGTTACGTCCAGGGGAAGTGTGTGACTCTCTGGCGTGAGGGAGGGTTAACCTCTCGTGTGAGGGAGAGTTAACTTCTCGTGTGAGGGAGTGTTAACTTCTCGTGTGAGGGAGAGTTAACTTCTCGTGTGAGGGAGTGTTAATCTCTCGTGTGAGGAAGAGTTAACTTTTCGTGTGATGGGGAGTTAACCTCAGGTGAGTGTAAAGTTCTGGCTGTTATTTATAGAGCCACTTTTCCTAAATTCTGTAATGCTGCTCCTACATTGCAGCATGCAAGAGATAGCTGCTGCTACATTACAGCATCCAGATCTCTGCTGCTGTCGACTGCACGAATTATTTTATAAGTATCGCCTCGTATACTACTTTATTTCTACTTTTCAACACATTAAACGAAAATATTGCCATAGAGCGATTCATCTTGTTATCTGGGCTCCTGAAAGTCTCAAAACAGTATATAATATTTTCGATACTTAGGTATGTAAGTTCCGTCTACCTCACATACGGTAGAGTGACGGTCTAGCTTCTTGCAGGTCGGCGTTCAATCCCCGACCCTCCAAGAGGTTAGGCACCATTCCTTTCCTTCGCCTTATCCTAAATCCTTATCCTTCCCTAAGGCTAGGTAGTGATTCAATATTTTCGAGCTGTCTCCTTTTACATAGCAATACTATCGAGCTGTCACTTCTAATATTGCAATATTCTTGATCTGCTGTCTCTTACATTGCAACAGTTCCTAATCCTCAAATCCTTCCCTTATCAGTCCTCACATTCCTCTCAATATGTTCATTAATGTTTTCTAATTCTAGAGTACTAATGTACTCTAACTCTAATGAAACTCTAAGGAATTTCACATTATACAAACTCGGAAATTATTAAAGTAAATATTCCTGAACTCATATCACAGCCTAAAGTCTTTGTTCGCACACAAATTATTAACTAAATACCATTCAAGGAGAAATTGTGTTTCCAATTGAAACAGTTACGGATATTTCGAACAAGCCGAAGAGGTGGACAACGTTCATTACCGCTGTTCTTGGGGGCCAAAGATGGGTCTGAAGATGTCTGGGGGCCAGAAACGGGCCCACTGAAGAAGTCCCGACATCGTCCCCGCCCCAACAAGAGAGGCCTGAAATCGCCTGTTTCAACAGAATACTCCGACAGAATTATCTGTGCCTGCAATCAACTTATCCTCGTCTGTACAAGTAGCACACACCTGACTTCGTCTGTGAAGGCAGGACACATCTGACTTCGTCCCCCCCAGACTACAGGATACACCTGACCTCATCTCTGCCAACAAGACACGGCTGACAACCGTCTGTGATGGCTGGTAATTGCCGAAGCTGTCATTGAGACATGACGACCTTCGTGGGCTCATGACACCACCGATAATGGCTGACACCAGGGTTCATATTCGAATAATTCTCCTGCGCGTTTTCACCTCATCCTTTCCAGGCTGAATTTCCTCATTCCCTTGCTCCGTTTTATTTCTCATTCCCTTGCAACGTTGTATTCCTCATTCCCTTGTTCCATTGTATTACTCATTCTCTTGCTCCGTTGCATTCCTCATTCCCTTGTTCCATTGTATTACTCATTCTCTTGCTCCGTTGTATTCCTCATTCCCTTGTTCCGTTGTATTACTCATTCTCTTGCAACGTTGTATTCCTCATTCCCTTGTTCCGTTGTATTACTCATTCTCTTGCAACGTTGTATTCCTCATTCCCTTGCTTAGTTGTATTCCTCATTACTTTGCTGTATTACACGTTCACTTCCTGTACTCCGCAGGCCCCCTGCTGTACTCCATATCCACTGATGTACTCTACGTCCTGTGCTGTTCTTACCATCCCCCCTATTGTACTCTAAGTCTTCCTGCTGTACTCTACTTCCCATGACTGTACTGTACTTCCCATGACTGAACTCTACTTCCCGTGACTGTACTCGTTGAACCCTGCTGTTCAATGAGTCCCCCAACTATACTCTACGACTTCGTATGATTTCCATGTACTCATACACCATACATCACACTTCACCATACACCATACTTCACCATACACCACACTTCACCATACCTGTGCATCTCTACTTTTCACTATAGGGAACTTCTCTCACATTTTCTGGCTCTCTCCTCGTCATTTTTGTGGCTCTATCTTCTTGACCTTTTGCGTAGCTCTCCTCTATAATGTTCCTGTTCAATGTTGAACATGCATCAGATATTTTTTTTCGCAGAGTAGCTTGAGCTGAGATATAGGCCTCTGAGGCAATATTACTGCCAAATTGCTTCTGTATTCCTCGTCACATAGTATTTTCATGCCGTTTTGTTTTCACTCATTTCCCATCTCTCATTCTAAAATTTTCTTTATGTGTCCATGCTTTCTATTTCTTAAGATCTGTCTCCAAATAGTCGGTGTTTTCAATTAAACTGTTTTTATTTGATTTTACATTTTTGATTTTGTCAGTATATTTTTTGGTTCATATCTTGGTTAGAAGTTTCCTCAAAAAATGAAGTGCTTTACACACCAAGTTCGTATCTTCACTTGCATGCGCTTTAGTACTTCTGAGTATCTACCAGTATATACAATAGAAGATTTCAAGTCCCTCTATGACTGTAGTACAGAAGAAGACAGAATATTATGTCCCTGGTGACAGTAATACTGACCAAAGGGACAGGGAGGAAAATTAAACGCCAATGAGAAGTATTCGAAAACTCATTGGAAATTATAATTGCATTATTGAGCCTCGTCAATTGCAACTTGATAACACGTTCGACGAAATGTTAGACTTTCAGGAAAAACTTTAATGACCGCTAAGGGTAATGACAGTATTGTTATGACATGAGAGTAGATTAATGTTACATAGTAATTGAAACTGAACCTTTTCGAATTCAGTTTTTGTTTTTCGTCAAATTATCTGTATTATTTTTTGGAAACCATAGGTTAACTGTAAGTTGTAAAAGAGTGTATGCTTGTTACAGTTTAACAGTTTATTTATTTACAGCTTATTAAAATGTAATAATTTTAACAGTTTTACGATGTTTAAACTCGTCAAAGTATATCAGTTAATTTGATTTGTTGGAACTAAATATTGTCGAAGTATGATTATTTGCGTGAACAAGTGTTCGATTTATATCTAATCACAATAAATGTTGATAAATAATCGATATGTGAAAAGTTAATGTAAATAACTAAACAACTAAATTCCATCTGTATGCAAAGTTTCGTGAATAAATGTACCTTACTAATTAGAGAAGGACAAGTGTCCCTTGAAGAAGGACTTAAACACTTGTCGTTTCAAGAAATACTTTAAACAAGCACTTGTCACTTTCCGGTTAGGAAGTCGAAGTTGAAGATTCGTTTAGTTCACGACGAGGAACCAGAGTCTCAAGTCTCCTTGACCTTGACTGCACAATGAACATTGGTTCCATTCCGTATGGAATGGAACCAATGTTCCGTTCCATTACGTATGGAATGGAACCAATGTTCCATTCCATACGGAATGGAACATTCCGAATGGAACATTGCCATCTACTCGATGGCCCAACATGGTCTATAGAGCCCGGGGCTCGTGAACCTCACCAATAGCAGCAGTTGTACTGAAGAAACCTCCAACACAACTGATGCTTTGTGTGTTGGAGTCTCCTTCATACATAAGAAGCAAGTTTATCCACGTGTTCTTCAACAGCGCAGAAAAAAACTGATAAAAACTTCTTACATCATAAAAACTTTCGTCAGCATAATTACAAATCTGTCAGCTTGTTGGAAAAAAAATACGTTTACAGCAAAATTTGAAACTAATCAAGTAACTCTTGGGTGAAGTTATGTCCAATTAATATCACCAGTCCATTGCATTCTCTGGAGAAGCAATATTTCCCCTTCAGGCAAGTTAAGTTTCCTGGGCTCTCTCACTCGCCCCAGGGAACATTCAACTTGTATCAGAGGGTTGTTAGGACTTTGAGTTCCGGTAATTCTTCCCGAGTAGTCTTTTGAGTCATATTTTTACATGCGTTTGGATATTAGTTTGAAATCTTGAGGAAACATGAAAAGCATTAAACTTTAAAGTGATTTCTTATGACTTACTTCTTGGTCTGGTTCTGGTAAACTGATCTTGTACGTAGAATACAAATTATTGGTTAATAATTTTAATTATTTAAGCAAATGCTGTTATAAATAATGTTATTCCATTGTCTAGGCTTTTGTTTGTTAATTGGAACAAAATTAGTATGGTTCTTGCAAGTCAACATATTTTAAAAATAATTAAGTAAGTCTGCTTCTTCCTGAATAAAACTCCTCGTGAATTTGGCCTAAACTGCTAATGTCATTAAGATTCATGAGAGATTGATTCTAGCTAGTGTAATCCCATCTTGGATTATATATTCTCAGGTGTGTGATTGATGTGTAACAGCTGTTATGAACAGGTGTCAGGTGGCTGGCTGAATGGCAAGAGGACAATACAATGACTACATAGCGTGTTGACTTGATATTGTACACCTCTCATGTTGTATACCCTCTCATGTTGGCCTCATGTTGTATTCCCCTAAGACATGAGGGAAGGACTGCATGGCAAAACACGTACTACATAGGGATTAATGAGAAAACCCATCAATCATGGGTTTTGGCTCCACATAGAAAAACACGATAAGAAAAGACCAATTATTCTTCAACAAAGGTTAACTAGGGATTGAAAACGACTACTTATCTCCTATAAGTAATCTTGATGATGAAAATAAAGATAGAAAAGCAGATGGCTCTCTCCCTACTTGCCACTACCTGAAGTTTATTCTGTTTTCTAAAAAAAAACAGTTTGAGAAGTAGCCCACACACTCTTATAGTGAAGAATGACATGAAAATTTGAAAAGTAAATGTGAATAATTAGCCAACGTTTACTAATGCTACAGTTACATTCTCTGCTCCTAATACCGTCAGGATCTCTCCACCATCTCGAGCACAACAAGTAAAGACACTACAACCACCCCTACAACTACTTCCACAACCAAGAACAGAAAACAACCACCAACTACATGAAGGGATATATAATTTGTGCAAAATCACAACTTATGTGATTAAAAAAATATCCCCTATTTCACAGATGGTTCATCTTACGATGCTATGTGATCAGTTACTTGCACTGATACACGTTGGATGCATTATAGGGATATCCACTCCTCGTGGAGTGGATAAATTAATAACAGAGCTCCAGATACCTCATACCGGTGGGATTGAAAGGTCAAATGATTGGACATTCAATAACGTTGCGTGTGCAGACGATGTGTCACAATAACGTGGTTGAAGATATGATGACTAATCTACATACCAGAAGATGAGGAGACGATGAGTTTTTGGTCCGTCCTGGACCCATTATCAATCGACTTGATAATGGTCCAGGACGGACCGAAACGTCGTCGTCTTCTCATCTTCTAGTATATGGTCTAGTCTTCAACGTCTATCACTACCAGCAGGGACACTACCACCAACACTACAACTACTACTACCATGCAGGGATACTACAACCACCTCTTTATATCATGGACTACTCATAGCTGAGTGGATATAGCCTCACACACTTTGGGGTCCAGAGTTCGTGCCTCCTAGAGCCCAGGTGAGACGTGAAACTATTAATATTGCCAAAAGGGTACAATAACACCACCATGACTACCACCACAACAACTAACAGGGGTACCACCACCACCACTAACTACTGCTACTAACAGGGCCACTACCACAACTACGATCAACCGGTACACTACCACCTCAACTACCACTACAACAACCAACAGGGGTACTACTACCTCCACTACCACTTCTACTACTAGTAACGGGGTCACCATCACTGCTAATACCAACCACATTACACGTCTCACTGCTGTTCAATCGGCGTTCAATCCCCGACCATCCAATTGGTTGGCCACCATTCTCTTCCCCCCGTCCCATCCCAAATCCTCATCCTGATCTCTTCCGAGTGCCATATAGCCGTAACGCTTTCGCACTTTCTCCTGACAGGTCCCACCTCTTCCCACTTCTGACACAGTTAACAGTGATCCCCAAGTGGGAACAGTTGTCTGACTCCCACTACAGACACTAGGAACCGTAATCTTTAATTACTTAAAAAAAAAAAGTTTGTTCCATATCTTATACGATGGTGAAAATGGTGTTAATGACGCTAGGGTGAGTGGTAGGAGTAATTACGCTAAGCAAAGAGGGTCACATTACTTGAATTGCAGAGTTAAGCAAAGAGCCGAAAGTGTTAAGAAAGAATGAACTTCTTGTCTTTGGGCACAAAGGTGTTGTTGTTGGTCATCTTAGGGTACGAAGTTGTTGTTCATCTTATGGTACGAAGTTGTTGTTCATCTTAGGGTACGAAGTTGTTGCAGGCGATGAGTCACAATAACGTGGCTGAAATATGTTGACCAGACCACACACTAGAAGTTGAAGGGACGACGACGTTTCGGTCCGTCCTGGACCATTCTCAAGTCATTCTCAATCGACTTGAGAATGATCCAGGACAGACCGAAATGTCGTCGTCCCTTCAACTTCTAGTGTGTGGTCTGTCTACGAAGTTGTTGTTCATCTAAGGGTACGAAGGTGTTGTTGTTCATCTTAGAGTGCAAGGTAGGTGTTGTCTTGTTTACAGTACAATCTTTGTACCTATTTTGCGTGGGTGAAGAAGTCAGTACTTGAAACAGTGTGGTGAGGAAGTCACTACCTGTAACAGTGTGGTGAGGAAGTCACTCCCTGTAACAGTGTGGTGAGGAAGTCACTACCTGTAACAGTGTGGTGAGGAAGTCACTACCTGTAACAGTGTGGTGAGGAAGTCACTACCTGTAACAGTGTGGTGAGGAAGTCACTCCCTGTAACAGTGTGGTGAGGAAGTCACTACCTGTAACAGTGTGGTGAGGAAGTCACTACTTGAAACAGGGTGGTGAGGAAGTCACTATAATACAATATGTCACACCATTTATTAGGGAGAGAAGAATACGCAGCTAATCTTCAAGGGAGAAAATGTGAGAAGAACAGGCAACATATATTAGGGGGGAAGATAGGGTGAAATAGAGGCATGCATTGCTAATATTGAGGTGAACGTTGAGTAATGCTATTCCTAAAGAAAAATAATGACTGAACATATTTCAGAGAAAGCGAATTGTGTTTTGGTTCATTGGATGACAAATTGCATTTTCTTTTTACATAACTAGAGAATACTATTGTTTATATACTATCTTGAGGTTATCTTGAGATGATTTCGGGGCTTTAGTGTCCCCGGGGCCCGGTCCTCGACCAGGCCTCCACCCCCAGGAAGCAGCCCCTGACAGCTGACTAACACCAAGGTACCTATTTTACGGCTAGGTAACAGGGGCATAGGGTGAAAGAAACTCTACCCATTGTTTCTCGCCGGCGTCCGGGATCGAACCCATGACCACAGGATTACAAGTCCAGTGTGCTGTCCGCTCGGCCGACCGGCTCCCTGAGGCCAGAAGAAAAAAAGCACAATGCTTCTTAAGAAAATAAAGCCTTTTAATGTCTCAGTAATACTCAATTTTTTTTTATTTTCGCAAAATGTGCAACGGATTCTATTTAGCCCACAACAAAGAAAATTTAATTTAATATAGGATTTTATCAATTCTAAAGCTGAAGTAGGCAATGTATCTGTGAGGAGATTTGATTCCTTAATTAAACAGAAGAGAAGGATGTGCCACTAGAGCTCAAAAGGTGTACAAAAGTGAAATGTAATACCAGGCGAATCGTGTGCAAGCTGTGAGAGACGTGAGCAATGTGAGAGATGTCAGGGAGCTGAGAACGAGAGATGTCTGGGAGCTGAGAACGAGAGATGTCTGGGAGCTGAGAACGAGAGAGATGTCTGGGAGCTGAGAACGAGAGATGTCTGGGAGCTGAGAACGAGAGATGTCTGGGAGCTGAGAACGAGAGATGTCTGGGAGCTGAGAACGAGAGAGATGTCTGGGAGCTGAGAACGAGAGATGTCTGGGAGCTGAGAACGAGAGATGTCTGGGAGCTGAGAACGAGAGATGTCAGGGAGCTGAGAACGAGAGAGATGTCTGGGAGCTGAGAACGAGAGATGTCTGGGAGCTGAGAACGAGAGATGTCTGGGAGCTGAGAACGAGAGAGATGTCTGTGAGCTGAGAACGAGAGATGTCTGGGAGCTGAGAACGAGAGAGATGTCTGGGAGCTGAGAACGAGAGAGATGTCTGGGAGCTGAGAACGAGAGATGTCTGGGAGCTGAGAACGAGAGATGTCTGGGAGCTGAGAACGAGAGATGTCTGGGAGCTGAGAACGAGAGATGTCTGGGAGCTGAGAACGAGAGATGTCTGGGAGCTGAGAACGAGAGATGTCTGGGAGCTGAGAACGAGAGATGTCTGGGAGCTGAGAACGAGAGAGATGTCTGGGAGCTGAGAACGAGAGATGTCTGGGAGCTGAGAACGAGAGATGTCTGGGAGCTGAGAACGAGAGATGTCTGGGAGCTGAGAACGAGAGATGTCTGGGAGCTGAGAACGAGAGATGTCTGGGAGCTGAGAACGAGAGATGTCTGGGAGCTGAGAACGAGAGAGATGTCTGTGAGCTTATTTGAGAACGATTCTGAATTGAGAAATCTTTGTGTTAATGAAACGAAAGAGAACGAGAGCTAGTTAGATGAGTGAGGAAGGAACGGTAATGATATCAATTAGGAACGTGATTACCGTCAAGAGGGCACGTGAGTATGGAGGATGAGTGACAGGTAACATCAGAGCAGTGAGTGACGGTGATGTGAACGGTGACTGGTGAAAGAACTTCACAACGGTGACGTCCTGACGTTCAAAATGATCGAAATGCTGTTCAGAAATTTCTGAACATTCAAGACGAGTTAACTCAATGTATATATTTACCGAGTGCTAAATAAACCTACCGGTGTATATATTCCCTTGTTTATCTAATGAATATAACTGTGATATTAATTGTCTTGGTATTACTTTACATCTAAAGTAAAAAATTACCTCTGTTTCCCCTCACGTTAAAATTAACGAATGCGACAATGGATTAACGAACAAGTTAACTTACCAAAAAGTCTTGCCAATCAACAAGGCTCAGATATTTCATGGCTATCGTGAACGAAAATTGTTATGGAGCCGAAAAGAGCCTCGCATTAATCGCTAACAGCCAACGATGACTGGCTTCTAAGTCAGTCATTAACTGGATTACTTACGACAGTTAGTCCTTACGATAGCTGTGTATTGTCGCTGATATCTTGCTAAATCTCTTTCTTTTTTTCTTGTATATATACACACAGTGTACACAACTCTTAGAGCAATGAGTGGGACCTTTCCACAAATATTAAATCACATCTTGTGATGAGCTTCCGGAACTCCAGTCGAAAAATATCCCGAGCAAAGTGAAGGAAAGTAGATGTATGTGTGGGTACTTGTGTATTATGAGAGTGAACTTTCCCTCATTGGTTGAGTTTGTAGCTTTCAACCAATCAGAACATCTTTCGGGGACCTTCTCTTATTGGGTCTTTCACGTCATGTTAGAGGCTGATGAAACTTATGTCAACACACTGTTTGCCTTCTGTTTTGCTCGCTATAATAAAATGTTTATTTTATATTTATATAAAATGTTAATATTTTAGATTGCTATATTTATAATATATATAAATCCATAATAATAATCGCTATATTTTTAAAAAAATTTCCTCGCTATAGATAAATATATTTTTTTATAACAAACAAAATGGCTTTATCGCATAACGAAGCACATCCCGACTCAAATAAATTATTATCTAACAATTGCACAAATGCTTCGCGCATGATCTCACGAAAGCAGCAAAATCTTACGATGATCTGAGTCCTCATAACATATTGAAAGAGATGCGTCAACGACGCATCTCTTAATTTAATAGTACTTAGATTTATCGCTAGAGAGATCTTAGTACTTAGATCTAATCTCTAAGTTAATAGTACTTAGATCTATCGATAGAGAGAACAAGATCCGGTCGCCTGTATCCGAAGGTATTATAATAAAGCAAGTTATTGGCACTTATTACTATAGTTCTCAAGTGAGACAAGCAAAGAGCATATTCTAGACGTTGATCAAATCACATACTAGATGACAACGTTTCGGTCCGTCCTGGACAAATATCAAGTCGGTTTTAATGGTCCAGAACGGACCGATACGTTGTCTTCTAGTGGGTGGTTTGGTCAATTTTTTTTCAGCCACGTTATTGTGACTCTTCATCTGCATATTCTAGACGATTGTAGGTTTCGTTGTGGGTCCTGAATGAATCTAATTTAGCAGACACTTCCGATGAAGATTTTTAATGCACAGTGAAATCACGGTAACGCGATATATCTATGAGAAAATCTTTGGAGTAGGAAGATGGGATCGAACCTGCGTTCTGCATCAAGGCATGGGTTAAGGTGCCTATTTTGAGTGAAAAATACACTGTTTGAATCCATCTGTTTTGATCCTAAGATGTTATCAAGTTTATTGTAGTTTTCGTCTTCGTATTTATTGATTGATTTCATGCACATTGCAGTTCAAAAACTTCCTGCAAAATCACAGATGATTAATAATGAATATATTCATCATTATAATGAATAATGATGACCCAGCCCTGATCATCATCCATAGCAGCTTGCATCAATCTAACTCTTAACTCTGACCCTCAGTACATTCCCGATATCTCCTCAGTGAAACAGGACATGTTGTTTATGTCAGTTTCAGCTGTGGATTGGCTGTTTACTCCGCTGCTTTCTGAAGGAGAGCATAAACATCTAACTTAGCTGGACGCAATTTCAGATCTGGACACAAAAGAGCGCTCCTAGACGGCTTTATCTCGACGGGTTAGTGGTCTCATGCTTGTATATACTTCAAGTTACTGTTCTTTAGATGCCAGACATAATCAATACAAACTTTAAGCCAAGGGGCGAGTATGATACAACATTCATTTTATTTCATGATATCATAATGTATTTTCTATTTAATAGTATTACAGATATGCCAACTGGAATTTTCTGTAAAGATTCGTCGGCAAATTCGAATTCTGAACATTAAACATATAGAGAGTATTTTATTGCAGGGATACTCTGAAAGGCTAAATTACTGATGAAGTTGGATGGTGGGTGAGAAGAATGATTGTTACACGTGTGGGATGAACGATAACTCATAGTGGAGAATGAGTGCTATTCATGTTACCTTGCATCTCAATACGCCACTGAAAAGTCTTAACAAATATACTACAGCAACAAATGTGGCATTTGTTAACATGGTACCTAGCAAATTTGTTCCTGATTTTGGTAAATTGCAAATACCATTTATCTTTGGTTTCACGTAATATACAAACTTTGCTAACTTGAATGCTGCACAATGCATATTTGCTGGAATCCCTGAATATTGTTCTAAGTTGGGAGAGTTGGCTAGGTCTCCACTGGTAAACAATGAGGCCAAGTAATTATTTTGCATATTGCTTAATTTCTGATATATAATTTGAACCGTTGAGTGGTTTTCATTTCTGACCACACTCCCCAAGTCCCTAATGTGCGGTTCTCATCTTTAACACAACTCTACCAGTCTACTCGAGTTCCGGAAATCTAGAATCCTGAAATTGTTGTTACCCAACATCTTTGATTCGATTCCATGGAACTGCATGCAAGAATTGCATGTTGGATAATAGTGTAATATATTGTCTTGCATATGTCATTTTTGCTTCCCCCGCTCCATTTTTGGGATATCCTGTTAGTGCTGTTTATTTCTTATTTTGTTTTGTTTTTGGGTTCAAATTGTTTCATAGGAGGTTTGGTCTTATTATCTTGCTGTATTATTGCATGAGGACACGTTGCGTTAATTGAGACATAACGTTTTGTTAGTTTAGATTCTTTTTGTAGTTCATATTATTACTTTTGTCGGTGTTTAATCAGTTTCGCCGGTTCCAATAAATTGGCACCTCTATCTCTTATTTTATTTCCTCCATTCCTCTTTCCTACCAGGGCTTACCAGTGCTCGTTCCCTTCAGTCCTTGACGAGATCCCCAGCTTGGAGAAGGCACCAATTTTTGTTTCCATTTTCTCTGAAGACATTTTAGCATTTTTTAAGTTACGGGTATAACTGGAACTTTAGGCGTTCCCTGTGGGTGCCCTTTTGGCATGATGGAGTTAGGTAGGTAAACAAACTAGGCATAATCAGACATACATTTAATAAATTTTCATGGGTAAGAATTATGGTATTTACAATGAGTTTGATGGTTTAAGGCTCATGCCTAGAATGACAACATTAGTAACGGTGCTAGGGATATAACCCTATATATATATATATATATATATATATATATATATATATATATATATATATATATATATATAAATTCTACATATCAATTCAATATACACATTTATTCCACAGCATTATAACACAAGATTAATGGGTGAACGAGACACCCAAACACTGGACATGGAGGCTAAGGATGTGTAACTTACACTGAAGAAATGGGTTATACAGACTGGCCTGAACACAAGTTAAACTCCATTAGTATGTAGCTGGAGAGCCATTAATGTAGGAATCCTCAGCATCACGAGAAAGCCTTCGTTAAATGGTTTGTTCCGAATGAAAAGTTAATAATTATCTTTTGCTCACAAGGATCAATTCAATTATGAGGGAGTTATCAGGAACTCTTTGAGTGGAGAAACAGCAGCAGGGCTTTTCTCCTCAATAGGCCGTGAGGGACTGAGACACAGTAGTTAAGGGCTCCAAGAACAGTGGCCCATATACTCACGTTCAACGTTCCTCTCGTTGAACGTGAGTATATCAATCACGGTCATACATGAGATCTCGTGTACGTAATATTAACGAGACTCAAACTAACGCCCAATGTTATAGTTAAGCTTGATGCACATCCTGAGTGCTCCTCCATGCGATATAGAGTCACTTCTGTCAATGCTTAAATATCGAACCACCGACATGTCAACCCCCATTCTCTAGGGGTTATGTATCTTCGTGGTATATTCCTTAACACCACACATAATCTATTTTTGCATCTTATTAATGCTGGGTACTCTCCTAGTGTGTGTATATATATATATATATATATATATATATATATATATATATATATATATATATATATATATATATATATATATGAGAGAATGTCTCTCTCTCTCTCTCTCTCTCTCTCTCTCTCTCTCTCTCTCTCTCTCTCTCTCTCTCTCTCTCTCTGTCCAAAGTTGCAGTCCAGATGCTTCGGGTTAGCTTCACCCAAATTTGTAGAGGGACTGGTCTGGGGTATGGGACAAATATAGGCTGGTTGGAGTAGGCCTAAATTAAAATGCTTCGTGAAACACAGCGAGTAACCCAACACATCCAAGAGATTTTGATTAAGTCAGAAATAGAAACGGCATGAAAACGGACTGAAAATTCCCCATCTACCTAATACGGAAAAACCTAGCAATATATAAAGGTTTTAAAATATATATATATATATGTGTATGTATGTATGAATGTATATATATATATATATATATATTGTCTCAGAGACTGACAGAATGAATGGAAGACAAGAAGAATTGTGTAAAATAATTAAGAACCAACGAATATTCAAGTATTGCCATTGTTTTTTTATTTTCCTATTCAGGAATTCTCATATTTTTCTAACACAACACCATGGAAACAATTAGCATTCCCCCCCCTCTCATATAAGCATTTCCTCGCCTGAACTTGCCCAGAATTCAACAGTTTCCGCACCCAGCGACAGAACAAATGAAAAATCTTAGATATCACTAATTAGTCGAGCTTGCAGTTTTACCCCCGGACGACTCGTTCTACGATTCCCTAATGATCGCTCATCCAAAAAATTACGCTGTTCAATACTTCAAACGGCGCCCGGGATATTCGCGCTGAGAATTAAGCTGATACGGTCGTGGACCATTATATTAAATCAGTGTAATCAGAGACGTACTTGCGCTTTTGCTGAGAATTTTAGGTTATTGTGGTCATATATTTTATAAGGTGATCAGGAGCATTTATACTGTGCTTCAGATTTCTTATATTGTATTCGAGATATCATATATTGTGGGTTTAATGGCGACGGGTTATCTAGTCAGGTATTTTTTTTTGTTTTTGTATTTGGATACCGTGTGCTTCTTCTTGAGGTTATCTTGAGATGATTTCGGGGCTTTTTAGTGTCCCCGCGGCCCGGTCCTCGACCAGGCCTCCACCCCCAGGAAGCAGCCCGTGACAGCTGACTAACACCCAGGTACCTATTTTACTGCTAGGTAACAGGGGCATAGGGTGAAAGAAACTCTGTCCATTGTTTCTCGCCGGCGCCTGGGATCGAACCCAGGACCACAGGATCACAAGTCCAGTGTGCTGTCCGCTCGGCCGACCGGCTCCCCTGAACATTCCTTTATTTCCTCTGCCTAACTGTGTGGAGATGAGAGAGGATTATATGTCTGCTGAAGCATGTGGGTGCTGCTCCCTGCTGAGTGATGAATGATTGTTTGTATGTTTGCAAACTGAGCATTTGTTCCTCCGTTCTTCCTTAACAGTGCTTACCTAACGATGGTAACGGAGAAGTGAGAGGGGCTTAAACAATTGCTTATATGTGTGTATTCCACCTGTTTACAGACAGTCATTCTTTCTTATGGTATAGATGTCTGTTCTTCCAACGTTGCAGATCAGACGTTAGCGGCTTGCCTAATTCAAATATGAAGGGAAATGGTCTGGGATACGGGCTAATCTGGGTAGGTTAAATGGTTTACGAAATATTAGTAATGTTGAACACAAAGTAATATAGTAACCAACTCTTGAACATAAAGTAATAAAGTCACATTAAAGAAATGCAGATATTTAAAAATAATGATATATTATGATTAGGAAATAAAGTGTGAGAATTATGGGAAAAATTAATTGGTAAAAATTAATACAAATTATATTAACATGAACGCTAACTTATAAGAAAATTTGAAGTAATATCTTCTATACTTCAGATATATTGGAGCTCCTTCGTAAGAGCCAATTTGTCTTATATAAATGTCATTATTTTCAAATTCTCTTCAAACAATCTGATAACATATTCTCAGTCACGAAGTTTAAGAAATTTAAATCATCAACAAAATGAGTTGATGAGTTGATTGCTGTATAAATATAACACACTCAAGGGTATATTTATTCACTGTAACTTCGAGCAGCAAGCTCGTTCAGTTAACGGTGCAGGAAACGCTAGTATGCTATCGAGAATCTTTCATGCGTACATACAATGCATATTTCAACATTTTCTGTAATTAATTATTGTCTCATGGTCTTCAGTATGTCAATATATCACATGATTTCATCGTTATAACGGTGAACATCTCGCAGCTGTAAGAGGGGTAAAATGGAGAGATATATCATTAGTTGTAATAATATAATGGGTTATGGTGATCAACAACTTTCCACTCATCATGTTCCGTTGTTAGGTTCTCGTACATATGGGAAATGGCTTTGTTAAATATATGTGGTCAGAGTCCATGGAAGGGCCAAGGAGTATAAAACGGGCCAAGGTGTATGTAGAGGGCCAGTGTATAAAAAAGGAAGCCAGTGTGTATGAAAGGGCCAAAGTATACCTAGGGGCCAAGGTATATGAAACCAGGGTTTGGAAAGGAAAAAGGTTGTATGGAGGGCGGGGGGGTGAACTTATATGAAGCAGTGATAGTGTATGAAAGGGCTTTCATGTACGCTAAACTTGTATTCCAAGTAAGAGATCACGACTTCAAGTTGCGCCTTTAATCACTGCCAAACAACCCACGATCCACACTTCTGTGGAGGCCGTCGTCGAGGAACATTTATCTTCACTCGTGGAAGCACAGTCAGGAGAGGACAGATAAACACACCTCCTTGGGCCAGTCCACTGCTACAACGGATTACAAGTTGCATGACTTGCTTCAATATCTCCAGCTCGTTGCTGGAGCCCCAGTAGCGTGTTGCATGAACCCGCTGCGACACGCTGAAACCAAACATGAACAAAGGAAGTAACAGATAATCTCTCAGTACAGTAAACACATCCTTTGGGCATTATCGCGAACCGCTAGTCCTTGTGTGAAGGGACAGGTGTCTCGCTACTCCGGCTGAAGAGGGCGCTGAGGTGACGTCAAGGTCCGTGTGGCGACGAGAAGAGGATGGTGGTGGTAGCGATGACAGTAGAGAGCAGGAAGCAGGCGAGCAGGACACGGTCGAACACCAGCGCCACCTGCACAAGAGACGGGAAAACCACTGACTAATTGCATGTTCTAATTACCAAACGACAGTATTTTAATTCTGTTTCATATTTCACTATTTACTCTACTCTCATTTTCTTTCATATTTAAATCACAAGATGCGGCTCTCAATTAATTATTTTCCATATATATAATAATTTTAGATGCCTTTCCTCTATAGTGAAATTTTAACCCAGTTTAGGGAACCGTAAATTAGTTACTTTCCCACAAGTTAGCAGCTCGTTTACAAGAACTACTATCTCACTGCTCAGTCATTCTTGTATGTTAGTTACGTTCCCATTAGTCAGTAATTACACTAAGAAATCACATTAACGTAATGTATCAATGAGAAAATCAGTGGGAGCCATAAGAATGATTCGAACCTATGAGCTGGGTACT
The DNA here is from genome assembly GCF_040958095.1 of Procambarus clarkii. NCBI lineage: Eukaryota > Metazoa > Arthropoda > Malacostraca > Decapoda > Cambaridae > Procambarus > Procambarus clarkii. Next base: position 28,304,894 of record NC_091202.1, on the reverse strand, counting down.
TCCACGCACGTTCTGAACCACTAAACCATGACATGGTCAAAAACATTGCAACCTGGGATTCACCTGAATCCTCTAGGGTTCCTGAGGCTTCCCCTGAAGCCTAATCTCAGGTTGCATGTCGAGTTACAGTGGTCTAGTGCGTGTCTGGGACTTCACAGCTCATAGTTTCGAATCATCCTCATCCTATTCAGCAGAATCCTACTCCTTTCCCCAGCTAGTAATTATTCTTGAGCCAATCATCATCTAATTAGGAACTCATGTTCAAGAGCAATTTTTCCACTAATCAGTAAGTCTTCTAAAAGAGCCAATGTCCCTCTAGTCAGTAACTCTTCTCGAACCACTCTTCCACCAGTCAGTAACTGTTCCACATGAGCTGCTCTCCTGCAGGGTAGTAACTCTATGGGTTTGATAAGAGCCACTCTCTACTAATCAGTAATTCTTCTCTATAAGAGCCACTCTCCTGCTAGTCAATAACTCTTCTGCATGAGTCACTCTCTCACTAGTCAGTAACTCTCCTACAATAGCTGCTCTTCCCTATTTAGTAAACCTTTTTGATGAACTAGGCAAATGTTTCAAAAAGCTTTCTTTCTTCAACAAAGTTCTTGGTTAACCAGAAGTCATTAACTCTACGAACTTCCCTTTTGGCTGTTCCTGATAGTTTGATAGAGCTCCAAGCACTATGGGTATAATGAGTCCCCCAACGCTATGGGTCTAGTGAGCCAACAACATGCAATAACCAAACAAACTTATCAAGGAATTCATTGAATCTGGTTCAGTTTGGGGGAGTTAGTTGTTAATTTTCATGTCACAACAATTTATAACTCAATGATGTCCGCAAGCAACAGCTCGTGGTTTTGATTAATTCATAAAACACAATATATATTTTTCTCCCATTTTTGCGTCTCTCGAGGGGCAACCCATAATCCGTGAGGGTATAATAGGCAGGAAAGTGAGCCGAAAATTAACTTGCAATATATCGGATGCCAAATTACTCATCACGCTCTGCGGTGTATTGAGCTCAGGGGAGAAGTAATATTGCATGCAGTCCGAGTACGAATCACTCGCTTAACGGGAAATGGAATATCTGCACATATTGTATTGTTTGAGGTGTTCAGATAACAGGTGTGGGATGTGTGATGTATGGTGTAAGTGACCAGGGTTGTGTGTGTGGTTGATGAAACATGGTGTATTGTGTGTGAGGGGACCAGGTGTGTGACAGTGTGAGGGGACCAGGTGTGTGACAGTGTGAGGGGACCAGGTGTGTGACAGTGTGAGGGGGGGAGGGAGGATCAAGTTTACTGTGTGAGGGACGGGGTGTGAGGTGTGAGGTATGAGGTGTGAGGAGCTAGGGGTTAGGTCTATGGTGTGCCGGATCATGTGTGTGATGGTGTGAATTGCCAGGTGTGTGGAATGATGAACCTGGTGTGTGGAGCGAGAGACCAAGTGTGTAGTGTGAGAGATCAGGAGGAAACGAAGGAAGGGAATAATCTTGTATTAATACAACTGTATCATAAAATACATTTATTTATGGGAGGAATATGTGTTAATGTATTAAATCTTGTTTCTCGAGAACATATACTTCTCATCATCTGTGACCTTCAGAAGCGTCGAGAAACCATTATGATTTTTCTTTACAGTGTTAACTCCTTCCTGGATTTTTATATTACGCTGAAAGACAAGAGAAAGAGGGAGAGAGCTAAGAGGCAAGGAGGATAGGTGAGAGGCAGGAGAAGAGAGAGGTGAGAAGAAAGGGGAGAGAGGTGAGAGGAATATCTCACGTACGTAAGATTAGCCCAAGTAACTAGAGACAGGTGTTACTACTTTCAATGATTGTAACAATTCTTAACAATCTCACAACCATTGACGGTATTGTTTTATATTTTTACCATCAACTGTTACTTTGTGATCGAGAATGTCATTTCCGAAGTCATTCTGCTGCTGATCTTTCGTAAAGGCTCTTTACGAAGAGTGGCACTGGTGGCACTTTACTAGTGGCCCTTTAATACTTATGAAAAAATAACATTCCAAGTGACACGAAAGTTAGTATTCAATAATTTTCAGCAATATCTACACGGGAGTTTGCGATGATAGATTTCAAACTAATTCACTTGTCAGTAATCACCACACCTGCCTCTAATCACTACACCTGCCTCCATCCACTTCAATCTCTGAGTCCCCTACAGCTGCTACAGCTATAGACTGCTGCTAGACTCACCTCCTGCTTTACTCACAGCCATACCTATGGGTTTCTGCTGTTCCTGAGAACTCCTGCTACGCCTCCTGCAGATTACTGCTACACATTTAGACTGCTGAACACCTACCGGTTTCCCACTGAACTTACTGGTTCCCGCTTCACCAACTGATTAACCCTCCCTTAACTGACTGGTGGCCGCTACACTTAATTATAGCAGCTACACCTACTGGTTGTCGCTACACTCACCTGCTGCCATTCGACACGCGTGGCTTCTTTCCTATCCTGCTCCCCGAGTCTCATTTCATTCTTCTCTATGGTGTGGTACACCTTGTTGAGTACTCGCATGAACTGACTCTCGAAGTCTGCAAGCAAGAAAATATTACACTGTAGCGTTGATTTGTTTGGTCTCCTCCTGTTTACACGAGTTGCAGCTAAGTCGCTTTGCATGATGCAAAGTATGACCGTGTTGAGTGATGCTGCAATGATACAGAGTATGACACAAGTTTTTCTCCACTCATGGAAAATCTGAATAATTTATTTAATCTGAAAAAACAATTTTGAATGAGAGATTTTTTTGTTATGTTTAGAGATATTTTTATCAAATACTTTTTATTAAATACTTATACTGCAAAGCCTCTTTTTCTGAACTATCTGATGGGGTTTGAGTTTTTGCGTAGTAGACATTTCTCTCTCTCTCTCTCTCTCTCTCTCTCTCTCTCTCTCTCTCTCTCTCTCTCTCTCTCTCTCTCTCTCTCTCTCTCTCTCTCTCTCTCTCTCTCTCTCCCACACACACTTCTTCTCTCAGCTGCTCTGTTTCCCTTTCTCTCTTTATCTCTCTCTGTCTCACACACACAGTCTCTCTCTCCCTCACCCTTCCTCTGCCTCTGTTTCTCTCTTATCACCCTCTCTCTCTCTCTCTCTCTCTCTCTCTCTCTCTCTCTCTCTCTCTCTCTCTCTCTCTCTCTCTCTCTCTCTCTCTCTCTCTCTCTCTCTATTTCTCCCCCCTCCCTTTCTCAACTGATCTGAAGCCTCTCCTTCTCCTCTCTCTATTTCTCTAGAAATGTTATAATTTCATCATTCCCACACACTACCTCATACACACATCATACAGATATCCTAAAAAGCTACACATGAAATGCACAAAAGGAGCATGTTATCCACCTGAGGTTTGTGTTGCTGTGAGGGTCGCTGTGGGCGTTGGATCATTATTGGGGGTGACGTGTCTTCTGGGGTTGAACCTCGGTGATACGCTAAAGTGGTCCACGTTATCCAGGTCGGTCATGTGGAGTTTCTCGGCGCTGATGGAGTCCATCCTGTTGCTGCGTTCAGGCCTCAGATCCTGGTGGAAAGAGTTTGAGGATGCTGTGTTCACTGGTCCCTCTTGATCCTCAAGGGCGGCTCAGGTAACACCGGTATTCTACAACTTTAATTAATCACTATATACCTGCACTGTTTTAAGTCATATCAGGAAACTTTATTGAGGTTTTTTTTGGTATGTTAACAATTTTGCATTCCAATCTTGACTATAATTTTTGTAAGATAGTAAATGAGCATTATTTTTGTATTAGGGGGTATCAGTGTGTGAGTAATTTGTTTCGCCAGAGTAAATACTACTCATGTCAGATGCGCACACAGATACTGAATATTAATCATATTACTGTACCACTAGAATGCAGACAGCAGTGGGTGCCATTGGAATGCAGAAAGCAGTGGGTGCCACAAGATAGCCATTAGGTGCATTACATTGCATTGAAGACTGAGAATAATCATTCGCATAAAACATTTTGTTAAGCAACGCTTATAGCTTGCGTACTGGTCCTAAATCTGAACACGGAAATACCTCCCCATCAAACCAGGATGCATGGCAGGATGTGCAAAATAACCCCCGTTCACAAACAGAGGTGCAATAGGTACACTGAGAGAGAAAGCTATCAACATCAAGAACTCAAAAACTTCTCCACATTCCCTTTATACAAAAGAGGCATATCTGGTCGACCTCTCACGGTGTTCAAAAGAGAATTTGGTCAGCCTGATTGATTAGTCTGATTGACCAGCCTGATTGATTAGACCACCAACCAAGTGACCCAGTCAGAGACTGGGCCGGGGAGACGTTAATTCCCTGAACTAACTACAGGTATTCAACAGGTAGGTTGAATACCTACCTGTTGAGTTTAATGATTCAAGTTTTAATGATGTTGAGTTTTGTGAGTTAAATGATGCGTTTGTGTGAATATTTTTGAGCGAACCGTATTGTGTGTACATTTGTGTATGAGTGTCTCTTCTCAACTATGTGCCTACCTAGATGCACCTATAGAACGTACCCTTAGCTCCCAAGTCCCGCTTTCCGAACGCTGGTCGGTCAATGCAATGACTTTCACAACTCACGTTTATCGATAAAAATCCTATAAACTACATATTGATTTCGTCTCGTCTATCTGCTCTTGAAGACCATTCCACTTTCTTGAGACGTGCACAAGATAATTACTTCCTGACTCACCTCCGGCTTATCTGTCCCTCTAGCTGCTTCCAGTGTCTCATAGTCCGTCTCTTTCACATTTAAAATATTGCATTTTTGTCCCATTTAATAATTCCAGAGTCCACCCATCTCTCATATTGTTTCATCGTCGTAACATGGCTGTCATTCATTTACACGTGGATCAAACTAGCTGTTTTCCTCATCCCTGGAAATCTATTTGATTTCATTGTAGAGTTAAAGAGCAATGAAAAAAGGGTAAGTGTAGCACCTTTGATGCCTTTTTCATTCTCCATCGTGAGACTTCGCTCCAAAAAAATGCCTTCATCTATTGTAATTCCAGCAGCTGCCGCCTCAGTTCATGTACAATCACGTCTCTCTTGAGATTCTTGAGATGATTTCGGGGCTTAGTGTCCCCGCGGCCCGGTCCTCGACCAGGCCTCCACCCCCAGGAAGCAGCCCGTGACAGCTGACTAACACCCAGGTACCTATTTTACTGCTAGGTAACAGGAGCATAGGGTGAAAGAAACTCTGCCCATTGTTTCTCGCCGGCGCCTGGGATCGAACCCAGGACCACAGGATCACAAGTCCAGCGTGCTGTCCGCTCGGCCGACCGGCCTCCCTCTTTGCTCAGTCTCTCATTGGTCAGGTTCCTTACAGGAATCTTGAATCTGTGAAACCACTTACTCTACTCTACTCTACTCTACTCTATAGAGTACTCTACTCTATATTGCATTTGTATAACATCGTAAATATTATCTAATATCTTTTATCATATAACAATTCGGATTTATCTTTAAATCACTGAGTACAGGAATTCGTTACCATTAAAAATTATTTTTGTAAAACAATTAATTTTCTCTATTGTTTGATATATCTGCTTGAATGTAAATATGATATAGTTTTCCCGGTGAAATAAAATAATTGTTTTTATTTCAGTATGCGTGTTTGATGAACTATAATGATTGTTAATCACGATTGTCGTTGAAAAAATAACAAGCTATGAAAAACTGAACTGATATATGAGTTTTCAAAATATGGTTTGCAGGTATTGATCAAAGTCATTCTTTTGAAAATATTGATCGAAATAATTAAATTGCAGGCAGTGATCAAAGTATCTTCTTGCAAGTATTGATCAAAAGTATTCTCTAGCAGGTGCTGATCAAAAGTGTTTTCTCGCAGGTATTGATCACAAAGCAATATTAATATGCGTTAAAGTATTATTGAATATCTACTCTTGTGTTTCGTCATACTGTATTTTTTTTTATTTATTTTATAGATAATAATTTAAGAAGATAATTTTGCAAGAGAATATTTGTGAAGAACATAAGAATATAGGAACGTAAAATACACAGAAACAAAACGACACAGCAGAAAGCCAATTGGTCTTTCTGTATAACTCAACGAATCTAAGTTGCATCTATGTCTTCATTGTTCTATGTTGTGCTTGCACGTTAAAAATCTTTTAAATATGTAGAGAAACAACATAATAAAAACCACTTTTATTGAAGAACATTCAAGAGGAATATAAAATTGTATTTATTTACAATTCAAAGATGCGGAAAGCATGAAGTTTATGTTCACTTACGTTGAGATGAATGTTTTTGTCATCTATTGGTCCCTCTGAAGGCTCGAAGTGGAGGAAGACTAGCTTGGATAGCCATCCTAACACCACCATCTTCACCAGGCGAGGCACCTCTGTCCCTCTCACTCCTCGGTGGTGGATATTCAGGGTCACCACTGACATGCCCGAAGCGAAGCTCACCAGGCAGATGGTAACCCCGTAATACATGCCTGGTGAGGCAAGGAGAGATCACGGTTAACTCATGATACATGCCTGGTGACGGTGGAGGAGATCAATGGCTAATTGTACACTGTCTTTGAAAATGTTAACAGGGGCAGCGAAATGAATCTCCTAACAAAACACTTTAAAATAACCTTTATAGAGTTGACTTTTTCAACTCTTTTCATCTCATGAAAAGAAAAAATATAGAGAAAATAGAGAAGATTCGAACTAAGATCATTGATATCACCTTTTCTGTCATATTCAGTAACATTAAATATATGAAAGATAACCACATTTGAAAATGAAGAAAAAAATCGTTGACGATTTCTTAACCTCTCGGGTCGTTTATCAAAGGAAAATGTCCTTTTCCTTTGATTAAGGACGCGAGAAGATTGGAAAGCACTAAGGCGTTACTTTCCATTTTCCAATGTGGTTAGCTTGCATTTAATTTATCAGCGTTTCTTATCTTATATAAACATATATATATATGTGTGTAAATTACGAAGACATTAACACGTGATGAACAATGTGACGATGCCAGACCACGAAAGGAGGATTATGTCACCAATTTCCTTAAGTACTTTAGTATTTAGTAATTCATCTTCAGAAGGATGTGTATATAAGATATATATATATATATATATATATATATATATATATATATATATATATATATATATATATATATATAATGTGTGTGTGTGTGTGTGTGTGTGTGTGTGTGTGTGTGTGTGTGTGTGTGTGTGTGAGAAAACTGCATGAACGCGCAAGCCATATATCACTAAGAACTCTTTGACCCATACATACTCTTTGAACTTTGACTCTTCTTCGCCAAGCCATTACGACTATATTGCACAACACAATTGAAATACATAAAAATTCTCACAAATTCAGTTTGACCGTTTATCATATTCCGACCGCACGTTAAATCATCAATGTTAAAACACGAAAAATCGCAGAAAAAAACTTTAGTGTTAATATTTTCCCAGTAATTTAATATCTGGCTATCCAGCACATCACCTGGTATTATGATGTGTGGGTAAGCAATTCAAAACATAACTATGGAACAGGACTCGGGTACATAGGAAGGGAATCAGTTCTAAGCACAACTTAACCAGGGATCAGGACTTTGGTACAGGAGAAGGGAATCCGTTATAAGCACAACTTACTTATAAGAGGTGTCTTCTCTGTAGGGGGCAGCGACTCCCGGATGGTCATGAGAAAGACTGTCATGGAGAGAAGCGCAGAGATACCCAGAGTCACCTTCTCCCCTGACTCACTGGGGACGTAGAACACCAGCAGCGCTGAGGGAGAGAGGGAGGGAAGATTGTATGTGTTGGTGACGCAGAGACAGGAGGTTATACCAGGGCTGGTTACCTAATAATTGGCTCTATGTCTGTCACTCGACAGACAAAAATTCGTAGAATTTGGTGATTCAGAACGTAATTTAAAACCTTTCGTGTGAATGATGCTTGAAGCACCTTTTTTAAAAAAAAAAATCAATTTTCTAATTATCTTACACAAAAGCAATCTGGTTACTTGAAACCTTATATAAGTATCCTTTTTAAAACTTATAATCATGAATGTGTCTCCCTAATCCCTCTCTACGTATTATTTGTGATCCAAATTTAAGACAACATTTATGATGCTGATGCACCAACATGCTGCAACATAAGTGCGTAGACATTCGACAGCCAACGGAAAAGTTTGTTTACGGTTATGTAAATAAACTTTGCATTAGGGAACAGATAAGGTAAAGTCAGTGAAGAGCAGAGTCAACAAACGCCCCTTGCTCACACTAAGTCCGGTAGGGGGAGGAAGGAGAATAATTGAGTCACTTCAGGGCGGAACACAGAGCATGTGGGCTTCTCCCTGCTCTGTGGTTGTGAGTGGACTCTAGGAGTGCAGAGCAAGTGGAATTCTCCCTGCTCTGTTGTTGTAAAAGGACTCTATGAGTGCAGAGCAAGTTGGTTTCTCCCTGCTCTGTGGATATGATGGATCTCTGTAATGGAGAGCAAGTCGTCTGTTCCTAATTTTTGACATTTTGAAGAGTAAAAAACAAAAAATGAGATTGTCATCCAAGATATTCTGATTCTACACACCCAGAACATCCAAACTCAATTGTATGTCAAATTAAAAATAAGAAATGCCTTATAATGTTAAATTTTCTGAAAATCACTCATGACTATTAGATAGACGACACTTAATTGACACACTGAAAATAGTGGACACATGATACACGTATTATAAATCGCGAGCAGCTCACGAACAGGTTGCCATTGTCGACTTTCAGGCAAACTGAAACAAATGTAAAAGTCAAATTATCAAATACTATTAATTTAACTGTGAGAGTTATCTTGTGATTTTTTTCTTCATTGAAACAAGGAACTCATTAAATGCACATTATAAGAGAGAGGCAGGACATTCTGATAGCGAGAATACCGTACGGGAAAGAGTTATTAAAGATATGAACGATGGAAGAAGAGCATTCTAGACACAAGTCAATACTCATCAGAACTTACTGAAGATGTTGATGAAATCTGATGAGAACGCAGGCAGGATGAAGGTGACTTAACGGAACTTGTAAATAAGCCCTTAGGGCAGGATACAGCAAGAATTACCAATGCCTTTATGAGAACGCATGGCAGGACGCAAAAAAACTTACTAATACCATTATAAATGACGCAGGGTAGGACGCAGCAGGATTTACCGTTGCCGTTAAGGAGAACCAAGGGGAAGGATGCCACACAACTTACCGTTGCTCTTGATGTAATCGCAGAGCAGGACACAACAGATCAATACTTACCGTTGCTGTATACCTCGGGTGGGACATAGCACGACTTACCAATGCCGTTGATGAGGACGCAGGGCAGGATGAGGTTGAAGACATAAAACATGGGTCGACGCCTGAGTTTTATAGTGTAGGTAATATCAGGGTAAGGCTCCGGACAGCAGGAGTAGAAAGTAGTGTTCTTGGCCGCCGTGAACTCTACCAGGTCGAACTCTCCGTTGGACTTGTAGTTAGACATGTCTCCCTCGTCCATCTGCTTGTTCAGGTCAAGCTGAAGAGGGACACGCATTTTGGGGGTTAGATTCAGCAGGAGGTTTAATAGGTTTAAGAAATAGGTTAAATCGTGTCATTATTTTGTCATGCTGACAGGCAAAGGAAGTTTTATTTCATACATGACTTTCCAGTAATTTCAACCGTGTTTGTGGTGGTTCTCTAAGTAGGAACCATAATTGGAGCCCGTGGTTCTTAAATGTTTAATTATGGCTTATTATTCAAATGGGAACATGCTAGATCACCGGGTTCCTCTCTCCATATTAATTAATTCTTCGAATAATTAATGCTGTACTGACTTCATCATCCTTTGTATTATCATACAACCTTTCCGTCCAATATTTCAACTAGTTCTCTCTATCCAAAACTCATCGTCCAAATTGCTCTTGTTCCCATCTAGTTGCTACGATATTACCCAAAACAACTGTTGCCAAAATTCTTCTAGTAACTGCAGGTGTTGGGAAACCCAGATTACCCAGATTATCTTGAAGAATCCGTCCTGACACTTTCTCATCCCACTGACCAATACACACCCACACACACACACACCCACATACCCACACCCACACAATCACACACGGGAACATCTCAAATATTCTATGACCCTCCAAGACGCTCCCAATGAACCAGATCAAGAGCATATGACTAACCTGATACCCGTCGTAAGTCCAAGAAGCCCACATCATCTTGCAGGACTGAATGTCAAAGGGGAAGTATTCGACGTTCATGTCGCAAGACGAGCGATAGATCCCGTGGGAGAGCCAGGTCACCTCTCCGCCCGAGGTCACAATGACATTGGTGTTGATAGTGGCCGCAGAGTACTGGGAGTCTGCACTAAAGGGGAAATGGAGAGAAATGTAGGGTACTGCGAGGAGATATGCTGGATACTGGGAAGATATATATAGAGTGCTGGGAGGAGACATTTAGAGAACTGGGGCATTATGCCACAGTGAAATGCATTATGCTGTCTACAGGGAGCAGCATTGAAAGGCACTTTATATCAAGATAGCTCGAAAGCTGTATTGGACAACAGTTGGATACAATATGCAACAATTAAAGGCATTATGCTACAATTAGAGTCAGTATTCGTCAGTTAGCAGTGGTTAAGTGGCTGGTGGCTACAGTTAAATGCAGTGTGCTTCAGGTAAATGCAGATTGCTACACATTTGAGACAGTATTATGCAGTTAGAAGTATATCAATATAAGAGGCAGTATGCTAATTAAGAGGAATTATGCTTCAGTAAACGGCATTAGATTTTAGCGAAAAAAATTCTAATGAAACGATGATTTTTGGGTCCGTCAGAGATTACTTAATTAATTTGTTGGCAATTGCATTTTTGATTACCTGCGCTTACAGGAGAAGAATGCCATCAATGTCGTTGAACAAAACTCGATGAGGAATGATTGCAGTCAGTGAGCTGTTGCATTCCTAGCCTTTGATAATATGTTTCAACTAATTTCAGACACTAAATTAAAACATTAAAAGGGTACTGCGAAATCGTATTTTGCATTATTGTCGAAATATAAGAATTTCTTGATAATGAATTTAGCGATGGCGTTCGTTGGTATCGATATTTAAAAAATAAATCGGAGATCCGAAATAAACATAATAGAAAAAGTTTCAAATACATGTTTCGGAAAAAGAGAAATAATGTTAGAGTTTATTTTAATTGAAAATTATTGTTTGTCATTTTCAGTTTCTGACTAGTAATCAGACTCTTTTTCGAGTCTTGCATATCACGCACATCAGACCAATTATATCAGATGCCACACCACCGCTTATATTCCGTTTAAATGCAGAATTAATCTGTATAAAGCTCAAAGTTTTTCCAGCACAATAGTACCAGAGATGAGAGGTATGAGTAGCACAGAAAGAGTCAAGGAATTAAACCTCCCATCACAGGATGAGTGAAGTCTCAAGAAAGACGTGATCACCACATTAAAAATATCTGTAAATTGACAGGGCAGACAATTACCAAATATTTGGCATTGCTGGTTCACGCGTAGGAGAAGACAGGTGAAAACTTTCTTCTAATATAATCAACAATGTTAGAGGGCTTGGAAAGGTATACACCAAATCGATTGAAGGTTAAGAGATGTGGGCAAAGAGCTGAAGCTCTACCCTACGTAAACACGACAAGGTGAGTACAACAATATGAGTATACACATACACCAAAACACACATGAATTAATGGCACAGATCTCTGAAAAAATTCTTCACCGCAAGTTATATATCAATGGAACGTAATTTACGTGTTAAACTATATGTAAATATAAGATAAAATGAATGAGTAGAGTAATTGTTTTGGATTGAAAATGGTCGAAAGCCTGTACTCACCTAGTTCTCACCTAGTTGTGTTTGCGGGGGTTGAGCTCTGGCTCTTTGGTCCCGCCTCTCAACCGTCAATCAACAGGTGTAAAGAGCTGTGTTTATGTGTTTATGAGCTGACGTTCAACTCTGAACGTAGTAACAGACGTGTTCAAACACTCACACGTGAGTCGAGACAAGACCTCACTGTGTGAAACTAAGAGAAGAATCTGAAGACTTCCGCTGGAAGCTTTCCTTGACATATAATAATTCACTAGAAAAATAACAGCAAAATCGTTGAAATCTATGCAATGTTGTGTTAATTTACAAAACAAGAGACAGCCAGAAGGTGCTGAAGAAAACCGTAGGAGCTATTAGAAGATCTGAAGACCAGAGGATGTATGAAGTAACCCTTAGCATCAGTTCCTGAACGACATAATCTCTCAAAACTTCGAAGCCTTTATAGCTTGACGACCAAGATCAGGCAAGACCGAGTAGGGTAGGATGGCTGCCATTTTTTTGGACTGTCAGAAAGCTTCTTGAGCATTATATCACTTGAAACTTGAGTTTAAGTTGGGAAACAAGCAGAAATTTACTGAAAATTTTCTGCAGAGGCTAAGGGAAAATAACAAATTTTAGTATCAAAAGATACAGAATAGTCGTGAGAGGAGAAATTAAACAAAACGAGATTATACCAGTGAGATTTGACAGTGGTTAAAGTGAGGACATATCTTATGCCTAACATATGTAAATGATTTAAAAAATGAGTTTTCTTACCTAAAAAAATTGTCATTAACCCACAATTTATGTTGTCATAAATATGGTGTTAGATTGAAATGAATTGCAAATTGTACTTAAAAATTTATTGAATGTTCCAAGAAGTGATTAATAGATGTTAACTCAAGGAAGTGCAAAATAACGAAACTCAGTCCTGGGAAAACACCTGTTGGAGTGACATCACACCAAACATGTGTCTCGATAACTACATATGTGCAACTGATGATATCAGTAGTAAGAGGTTCTCTACACGAGGAATGGCTTTATAAATCTGAAATATATCATTATCGAGGACCTCGTATACCCCATATATCGGGTTCAATTGTGAAATATGGACATAACAAGGGATATATTCCCTAAGAGGTGAAACCTGTTTCTCGGTGTATATAAACTGAGAGTTACCTTTAGTCCTGGACTATATCCAAGCCCAAAATACACTTGCCTGCTTGTTCAATAGGCTATTAAGTTGCATTTATAATCTTCGAGAAGTTGATATACATTACGTAGTTTGAACAGCTAATTACGTGATCTGTCTTAATCTTATCTGAATTGTGCAACAATATTTTATATTTGTACATTTCCCACGATTGTATTCTTACATACAATTGGAATCATCTGTTTAAATGTGAAAGAGACAATACGATTCAGTATTAATTTGAATATTGGGATATCTAATATGCACTGATACCTAATATGATATCTAATATTGTCTAATATGAAGTGATTGGCTGCGGCCTTATCCGATACATTGTGGTAATCGTCTATTTAAAATTGTAACAGCTTTGCTGATATGATAATTATTAATATCTAACACTCTCCACTGAAATTTTTGTTTATACTGATATTATTGTAGATTTGATTTCCAGATGGAATTATCCAATTTATAAGGTGAATTATGATATCAATAATTATTTTGCGACAAATTGCATAAGATACCTCATGTATTTCATTATTACTATCTGTATTTCACTCAGATGGTAATAATACTTTGGAATTCTTTCTGCCGAAGCTGTAAATCCAAAACATTGCTACAGCTTAAAATCCAGCAGAAAAAATTCCTACTGGAAATTCCTGCTGAATTGTCAGTAACAGTCGAGACCACTAGAGATTGTCACCCCTTCGGTAAATTCAAGTAAATATATAGTCGTGTGAGATGAGATAATAACTAAACATTTGATAATGCTAAAATAATTTTATATCTAAGTAAAAGCTTATAACAAAAGTAACGTAACAATCGACAAATTCAATTGTTTTTAAAGTTTGCTATTAATTTCTTTGATTTACACTCAACGTTTTTAAAAAGAATCCATTATTAATTCATGACAAACAGGAGTCAACCTTAAATTAAACTCGCTTCCTACAACTATGTAGTTTAACAATGGCGGCAAAAACGATAGTCAGATATTGCGTGAATATCTGCACGACTTGCATGCTGAGATAGTGAAACGTGAGGATCGATACCCGTAGACTTATACATGCATTCCCCTCAGAGCTATGACTGAAAATTAAAAGTAAGATCCATGTATTTGTAGTCTTATGCAATACAGCCCTCTCTACTTACATGTACAAAATAATATGACTTGTCTTAATGCGAGGTTTTAGGAAAATATAAATAATCGTTGAGATATACCTAGAAGTGAACATGAATACTACACCTACACATGGGACTTAAGTGTATTATTGACTGTAGTAACATTCCTGAAGCGTCTGATAAACTGATAATATAGTACAAAATTCACAATGACTTTAATTTCAGGAGGATTTTAAAAATCATGGATTTTGGGGGATGAATTTCCCACTAAAAGGAATTCGCTTTGACTCACGGCGACAAATTGTAACTACTATTGTGAAATGTAAACCCATTAACTTATGAGAAGTTTAAAGAATATAACCAAAGGCTCAATTTGAGATATGAACTAAATGTCAGAAAGACAGAGTGTCATGAATAGGGCACCAAATGCCATGATTTGAGCTGAAGAGCTGAGTTTTTGATCCCACAACCTAACCTGGATGAGTACACAAACACACTACAGCTGCGACAGCTGGCCCTCTTCACACTTAAGGAAATGATAAAAATATAATTCATTATTATAAGTGTTTCTATTACGTCCTCTCTCACTGTAAAGCCCAACCTCTCTCACTCTCCACTGTTAATAACATTCTCTCTCTCTCTCTCTCTCTCTCTCTCTCTCTCTCTCTCTCTCTCTCTCTCTCTCTCTCTCTCTCTCTCTCTCTCTCTCTCTCTCTCCCCGTAGCGATACATATCTACCAAAATCAAAGCTCACTCTTCTTACTTGTTATAAAGTATAATATCCGGTTTCCAGACCCTCTGGAAAGGAACTCTGATGACCTGGATGCCTCCGAAGTCGGAAGCGTTCCAGGTGAGATGAGCATCATGCCAAATCTGCGTCAGCCAGCAGTTAGTAGTCAGGATCTGGTTCTTCTCATCCTGTGGGGGACAATGGACCTTTTTAATGTGCATAGGGGTGAGGTGTTTTAGTCATGAACTGATGGGTAGTTATAGGCTGTTGTTAGGGTGTAGATGTCAAGCTGGTAGTTTCCTGGTACTTCGTGGGCACGTGTTAAAACCCGGACACATTCTAGGAAGTTTGATGTATCATAGGTGTTAAGCTGGGTTTAAGATGGCCATTAATGTATGCATTGTGTCGTTATATACATTATGTCATAATGTACAATAATTTATGCAGTCATGTACGAACATGACTTTTGGTGAACTCTTCTTCCAGCTGAACCTTGTATCTCTCTATCTCTTCTCTCTCTCTCTCTCTCTATCTCTTTTTTTTTTTTTCTCTCTCTCTCTCTCTCTCTCTCTCTCTCTCTCTCTCTCTCTCTCTCTCTCTCTCTCTCTCTCTCTCTCTCTCTCTCTCTCTCTTTGGCTCAAACATCGGACACACAGAAAGACATATTTATTGCTTGTATTACATATTTATTACATTCATTACATATTTATTGCGTTTATTATTACACTTTGCTGTATACAGTAGTCATACTGGCAGAGCGTTTTCTCGAGATAATTACATTGCACACTGTTAAATATTTCATATGTAAAGTGTCCTAATTACAACCTAATTATTATTTACGTTAATTTTTATTGAAGACATAAAATTTAAGTGAGCAGTAATGATCAGCAATTAACAATAAATTATCCTTTTATCGCTCTCTACTATCAGCTAACTGAAGACATTACCAGATGTTGCATTATAAGTTATACTCAGGAATTGAAAGCTTTTTTCATTTCATATTATCTCCAGGAAAAGTTTCAAGATTTTTTCAGGCTTTTGTTACTCCTCTCCTTAAATCTATTTTATAAGAATCAGCCAGGAAGGCGAAGCATTGTTAATTCGAATTTACATCAATACGCAGTGTTTCAGTAAATATTTCCTCAAACTAGCATAGAATTAGGAAACAATCAGGAATTAGGAAACAAATAAGCTTTAGTTCATTGATAGAAAGTGACCATTTTGATCAATGGTTTAACATAAATGTATTCAATTTGGGATATAAACATTGCGGATGTGAAAAAAAAATTATCAGGATGGAAATAGGACTAGAAACACACACCGGATATGTCTTTATGGTCTCATAAGGATGTAAATAACTCACAACGATGTTTCTATATAACTTATCTTGAACTAAGAAACTGAAGGCAAACACTGAATTCATCTTAATGTATAATGACTTAAATTATTGTCTCGTTCTTATTATTAAACATAAAAAATAATTGTAATAAAATTTTGTTTAGTTCTACAATTTATTATTACTTTTACTAGCACTGTTTCTTTGGTTATTATTAATATAGTACCTGTTGTTATTTTATTCCTGTAATATCTCCATCAACATTTATTTTATGTATGATAATATTTTTTTTTTACATACAATAAAGTTAATATTTTTATGCATATAATACAAGTTTACATTCCACCAATATTTTTGTATAGCTTTACTCTTGATATGTTCTCAAATATATGACATTCAAATTATGTTCTCGATGCATTAACTAAAAGTTAAAATCGCATAATATATCCCATGTAAATATCCAGCTTGACTGAACGTCTATTAAATTTAACTTTAACAATAGTGAGACTGACCTCTGCATTCTAACCAAAAAGCAAACTTTGCACAAGTTGAATACAGAAGCGAACGGAAGTTGCATAATATATCTACTGGAAAAATATATATAAGCAAGGAAATAAAAAAAGTAAGCAACCCTACTTAGCCCAAAATCGAGCTATTCAAATAAACACGCGACTTCGGAAGTCTCGACAAAGAAATTAAAGACAAAAACTCTAACAAAACCTTGTAAACTTATGCATAATCAAAGTTGATATTCTTTTTCCTGCATTGGCCTGCTGCTTGCAAGACAAGGTCTATACACCTATCCTAAAAATACACCATTCCTAAAGAATTGCACAAACATTTGCAATCGGATGGACACTGCATGAGGAAGATCCTTGCAGAATTTCTATATTACCACATATCTTACACTCTTTGACAAATAAACTATAATCTTAGTCATGTTCTCGGTCTAAGGGCCTCATTCTTTGACCTCCAAATTTATGATGAAATGTCAAATATTTATGACACAGGAGTACACTTTAGATAACGTTCATATTATATATATATATATATATATATATATATATATATATATATATATATATATATATATATATATATATATATATATATATATATGACAATGTCAGACCACGGAGGAAAAATGAAACAGGAAATTTCCTTAAGTACTTTCGTATATTAAATACATCTTCAGAAGGTCATATAGAGTGAGAGAGAGTTCACACTCTCTTAAAAACTGCGAAAATATCTTTTCTACCCACAGGAGGCATCGAAGTATAGGAAACAAATTACAGACCGATGTTTACCATACAATAAGTCAACAAAATGGTAAAGACAAGTTATTCGACCGTTTTCCTTTTTGAAAGTACGTGATCATACGCAAAACTTTGCAGGTTCTGAGAGGAAATACAAAACCAGGCTTTAAATCTCTGAGACTAGCAAAAGCCAGTGATGTATGTGAGCTTGGATAATTACTTAACGTATACCATGTCGTGATCCAGTGGTTGTGGAGTATCCCAGATCGAGGGGTTCGAATCCCCTCATAGTTACAATTGATTTTCTCAATGATCAATTTACTAAAAATCAGATAATCCCATAGAGAACAGTTAAAACATATTAATAATAATTTGACCGTCTAATATTAAGGACAAGCAATTGCAACCTGTGTCAGTGAGAAAAGGGGAAAGATTATGAGAGCATTTATGATAGGGGAACCATCTCACTAATGACGCTATTCAAGTTACTTCTTTACTCAAGCTATTCAAGTTACTTCTTTACTCAAATTCCCTTTCAATGAAGGTGAGCTATGAGCTGGAAAATATGATGTGTTCTTTCACTGCACAGACGTAAAGATCCATAAGTTCAACAATAGCCCCATAGCACATACAATGTATTCTCTGGATTGTTAGACGAGAGGTCTCTCACAAATGGCTTACTACAAAACTCTAAACCCTTGTTTATAATTAATTAAGTTGTCACGTTAAATAACCCACTTCTAGGCGTTAACTTGATGGCGCATTCTTCCCAACCAGCCTGTTTGTACTCTTTATTCCACAGAACTAAAGACTTATTCTAGTATACTAGATTAAGTTTTCAATTAAGTTATCTTGTTGATTCCCTTCTGTGTACTACTCTGCAGGCGTGCCAACAAGCCTTGAAATCTAATTAAAAAGCATTCTAATCTTTTATTAAACTTCATATGCTTTGTTTGTGCTCTCTAGTTGTTGTAGTTTACAACAACTAGGTTGTTGTTGTTTGCATAGCTTGTAAGGACTACAAGGTTGTCTTTAGCGTTGTGGTTCGTGTAGCCACCATTATGAAAACTACTCTGTAGTTATCTATATCGAAACCTGAAGCATTAATCTTCCAAGCAGTATTATACCTCGGTGTTTTCCAGGCTCCAGAGATTTTATATTAGTGAAGAAGAAATCTGAGCTTCCCTTAAACCCACAAACTGGGTGAACATTTACCTTAATTTTTGTAGAATCACTTTCTCTTCCTTAATTCAAGGTCATTTTCTCTTCCCTAACTCAAGGTCACTTTCCCCACCTATAATATCACACCCACAGTTTACCTTACCTCTCTCAGTGCCTCCCCCATCCCTCATCTTCTCTCTCTCAGTGATCATTAACTTTCAATCTCTCAGTGAGCTCTCTCCCAGTGACCTTTACAAATCCCTTCTCTTTGTGTCCTTTTATCTTCCGTCTCTCAGCGTTACTGGACGTGTCTTCTTCATTACCAGCAGACAAACATGATATATATTTCGTCTTTCGTAGGATCTCCATAGTGGTGTAGGGTGTTATTAAAGATGTTGTTGTTTTTCGGGAGCTTGATATGTGTTTCTTAATAAGCTGTTTGTGTGTATTCACTTAGTTATATTCATCTAGTTTTGCTTGCGGGGGGTTGAGCTTTGCTCTTTCGGTCCGCCTCTCAACTGTCAGTCAACTGTTACTAACTACTAACTGCTTTTTTCACTCACACACACATACACACCCCAAGGAAGTAGCTCTGTAACAGTTGTCTAACTCCCAGGTTCCTATTTACTGCTAGGTAACAGGGGCATTCAGGGTGAAAGAAACTTTGCCCATTTGTTTCTGCCTGATCTGGGAATTGAACCTGGGCCACATAATTACAAGTCCTGCGCGCTATCCACTCAGCTACTAGACCCCCCTGGTAGCTGTGTGTGTGTGTGTGTGAGTATGTTTTTCATGGTTTCGATCTTTTAAAAATAATACATGAAAGAGTAATTTGAACATTATTAAAAGTTCTATACAACACACTCTTCCTCAAGAAGTTCGCTATTGAAACCTCAAACTCTATTCATGAGTTAAACCCCTAACATTCGTAATATTGGGCGTTAAATGTACCGGAATGTGTGGACAGATTCGAGCAGGCCAGAAAGCTTTGATATTCCTTCGCCCTGGTTCTCCTTCCCTGAGTCCCTGAGTCATCAATTCTAACTCAAACTGTAAGCCGAATATTCGTCGGTTTGTTGTGAAGTTCCAGTATGGTAACCTAGTTAAGATTGATATACTCATAGATAAACTTCACATTCTTGAAACTTGAACTTGGATCTTACACGTAATGATACAGTTTATTCGGGGCAGAAAACAAATTAAACCATTAGAATTCGGCTGAAATCATTATAAGTATAAATTAAGTGCACTTTCTGTGTATTTGACTAGTTTTCGGCCTTATTTCTCGATTGTTTTATTATTACTTATGATATTACTAATCTAAACACAAAAAATATAAATATATAATTATAATTTTGCATATTTATAACAAAAAAGGGGTTCTAGACTATTTCGTAAATGTAATACATTAAAAAGTCATGAAAACTATACCATATTTAATAATATAGTCCACTATTCATCAAGACTTCTGCTGTATGTTCCCAAGATAGTTCCTTTATTAAGGGTTTTGGTTTTATAGCTTTCTCCTGGGTGCTAATTTATTCATGTTAGGTAATGAACACTCCCATGATGGGTACTAATCCATCCTTTCCTGGGTACTGGCAACTACTGGCTGGGTACTGGTCACTATTGGCTGGGTACTGGCACCTATTTTTTGGGCAATAAACTTTCCTAGCTGAGTTCTAAACACTTCTTCCTAAAATAACCACTTCTTCCTAAGCAATAACCAATCCCAGACGGCTACTAACCACTCTCAGCTGGATACAGACCTTTCTTAGTTGGGTACAGGCTCTTAAGCTGAGTACAGACCCCACTCTCGACCGAGTACCGGACACGACAACTCAATACTAACCACGTCAATTATGCTGTGAAGGGAGAGGCCGAAGATGACGGATAGTGCCTCGGAGGAGTTCCTCGCTGGTCGCACCGAGGCATCGTAGTTGGCCATGAGGTAGCGGGTGAGGCGGTATTCCTGTTCGTCACTCAGCACCACCAACACTGTAAGGAGACATAATATCCCATTTCATACGTATACACATGTTAAACAGAGATGTGATAATGGAGTAAGGTATTAAATCATTTTCATGGATATTTCTCTCTCTCTGTCTCTCTCTCTCTCTCTTTCTCTCTTTCTCTCTGTTATTCTTTGTGTCTCTCTTAAATGGTGTTTCTAAGATTTAGTATTGAGATATGTTTCGCAGTGTCACTCTATTTTTTTTTTTGACAGTCCGACCCGCCCATGATGTGCATTCA
Source organism: Procambarus clarkii (assembly GCF_040958095.1). NCBI lineage: Eukaryota > Metazoa > Arthropoda > Malacostraca > Decapoda > Cambaridae > Procambarus > Procambarus clarkii. Next base: position 28,284,028 of record NC_091202.1, on the reverse strand, counting down.
CTCAGCAGCAATTACTGTGAAAAACTAGGAGACACTAGCCTTAAGAGTCTGGCCTTCAGCCTCAAATAGATAGGACAGACACTGACATTTCAAGACACACACACACACACACACACACATGCACACACATGCACACACACACATGCACACACACACACACATATATATATATATATATATATATATATATATATATATATATATATATATATATATATATATATATATATATATATATATATATAATATTGTGTGTGTGCGTGTGGTACAGTTCTTCGGTGACCATGGATGAATGGTGAGAAAGGTGAAGAGAGAAAGTATTGGTCCACACAGCCCCGGAAGGTGCCTCATATATTTTACCGAGATCTGTAAAAAGGTTTGGTGGTGATCACTGGGCGTGTGAAGTGAGGTGAGGGAGGGAAAGGTCTTCGTTGGTGAGGGTACACGGTCAAAACATTTAATTTATGTGAAATAAATGTACATAAATGTGATATAAAGTGTTCAAAAAAAGATATACACCATTTGATGTTAATTTAATATGGAAATTAGTTATTATTAATATTAGTTACTATTATTATTAATGTTAATAATTGTGTATGCTCACTTAGTTGTGCTTCCTGGGGTTGAGCTCTGGCTCTTTGGGCCCGCCTCTCAACTGTCAATCAACGCATTTTTTCCCCCATACACACACATCCCCAGGAGCAGCCCGTAGCAGCTGTCTTACTCTCAGGTACCTATTTACTGCTACGTGAACAGGCGCGTTAGGGTGAAAGAAACTCTGCACATTTGTTTCCGCCTCCTCCGGGGATTGAATCCGGACCCTTAGGACTATTAATCCCGAGCGTTGTCCACTCAGCCGTGAGACCCCTCACAGCATGTGTGTGTGTGTGTGTGTGTGTGTGTGTGTACTCGCCTAGTTGTGTCTACAGGATCGAGCATTGACTCTTGGATCCCTCTTTGACTCTTGTGTGTGTGTGTGTGTGTGTGTGTGTGTGTGTGTGTGTGTGTGTGTGTGTGTGTGTGTGTGCGTTCCGGGTTTGTCCGATCGTGAACTTCTCGCCAACTTTACATCAGGATTTCTTCCAATGTGTTGAACCTACAGAACTTAACCCATTGTCATGGCTCAGATTAAGAAAGTTTGATTCGTAAATCGCTTACCATCTCTTCGTTCTAAAGTAGTACGAACTCTCTGTAAAAAAAAAAAGAAGATTCTCTAGCAGTTTAGCAACCAAACTCGACATTATCAACCATGGTATTTATGTAGCTGTTTTGTTTTTGTTTTTAGGGCTTAATTGTCAATAAGAGTATTTTTTTTCCTAACCCCCGTCCCTATGACAGTAGCAAGGAAAAATTAACTCGTTCCTCGTCCCTTATCACGCTTGGTCGTCCACCCCTTGACACAGGGAGGAGATTGGCTCATCATTCATTAATACAAAAACCAGGAGGGGCCATCACGAGAGCCACCTGTCTCTGTCTCGTTGGACGGAAGGCAGGGAAGGTAAGTCAGGGGCGAAGCTGATCCACCAACCACATGGGAAGTTATTGATCTTGTGCCTGTATGACACTGTATAGCTTTTCTGAATAGCCACGTGCTGGTTCTGGAGGTGCCTGAGTGTGGGTTAAACTATTAAGGAGTTGTGTCTCATACTTAAATAAGGTTGTTATGTAGGGAAAAGGATGGTTTCTAGAAATCTAATTTAGATATTTTCTCATGCTGGAGTATCAATTAGATTCTAGATGCAAGATAAGCTATCACAAGCTTAAAATGCAGTGCTTGGTGTACAAATATCAAGCCTTAGTTAATTATGGATGAAAACAAATATTATATAGGATGCAATATCATGATCCTGCAGAAGGATAAGGTGCTCCTATCAATCTCCTGAAGTAGGATATTGATTGCGACAGTATTCTGCAGAATGCTGAAGTGGGAGATTACCATCCTGTAGAAGGATATGTTCTAAGGTATTATCCAGTAGAAGGGTTGGGTGCTTTGTCAAAATCCTGCAGATGAATCTGAAGCCAGATGCGTGTCCTTATCATAATATATTAAAATCCAATAAACACGTCAAGAAAAATTATATATTTTCTTATTAAATCAAAGAAGTGATAAACGAATATTTTTATTAAGTCTAAACTGACATAAATATTAGTCTCGTCCATGTCGCAAAAAATACTACGGAGAAAACTTGCGTTTTAAAAATTATAATGTGATATAATGGTCACCGGGCAGGAAAACGTGGCTCTTATCTTAACGCGAGGATGAGTAGGATGGCTGATGGTGGTTGTGGTGGTGGTGGTGCAGCTGGTGGTGGTGGTGGTGGTGGTGCAGCTGGTGGTGGTGGTGGTGGTGGTGTGGTGGTGGTTGTGGAGTGGTGGATGTGGTGGTGGTGGAACCCTGTCTGCAGCCACACACACACACAACACCTCCAACACACACTAGCTAATTTTTACTCGTACACGCACTCTCCCTGGCACTCTCTCTCTATTTATCTTGCTCATTCTCTCTCTCTCTCTCTCTCTCTCTCTCTCTCTCTCTCTCTCTCTCTCTCTCTCTCTCTCTCTCTCTCTCTCTCTCTCTCTCTCTCTCTCTCTCTCTCTCTTCGTATAAATAACAGCCTTATTTTACAGACCGACGAACAGAAAATCGAGATCCAGTTTTTACATGATAATTTTCCTTGAATTGCTGATCGAGCATTAAATTCACGGAACCCGGTCGATGTTTTTTGCATACATGAAGGAGCCATTTTTGTGCTATTTTAAATTGGTTATCTTGACGGCATCATTAGCTACTAACAGTGTGTTAATTTTTGGGTAGCTGTTCCTAAAGACTATTGACCCAGCAGTTTCATCCTCTTGAAGGATACATTTTTAACCAGTCTATCCTTTCGTAGAATACTGACTAAGTATCTATATCCGTATCTATATATAATGAATATAATTGTATAGAATCTCTTGGCAAACACTTAAACCTCTACCCTCTCGCCTATATTTATGCCTCGATGGTAAATTATATGTGATTTGTTATGGCCTAAGAAGCTTGATCATGTAATGGTTCCTGATGGGCCGGATCTCAGGTCTGATCGTGACTGTGACTGAGCCCATCGGGAGTTCATTATAATGTCCTGAGATGGAGGGTGTTCATTGACAGTCAGATGTAAACTGTGGTGATTGAACTTGGTTGCTTGATTATTTCTGGGGTTTTGGGTACAAATGAATTAGGGTACAAATCTTTTTTGGGTACAAATCGTTTTTGGGTACAAATCTTTTTTGGGTACAAATCTGTTGCTCCTTTAATTACAGTGATGACAACTTTTAGATTATTAAATTGTGGCTGTAGCATCTGACATTTTTTTTATCATGAAGTTGACAACATGTATTTCCTAATAATAAATAAATAAATGTGTGTGTGTGTGTGTGTGTGTGTGTGTGTGTGTGTGTGTGTGTGTGTGTGTGTGTGTGTGTGTGTGTGTGTATGTTTGTGTGTGTTCCTATTAAAAATACTTTTACAATTTGTTATTGGAGAGTCCCTCTAACAATCAGTTTGATGATAACTTTCTGGTAAATAAACAAACAAAGCATTGGACAATTGACCGATTCTTGCAGAGTATATTGTGAAATTCTAAGTTTCAGATCTTTGGATGTTTGCCCTACATAGAACCTATTACAATCTTTACAAGGTATTTTATAAATGACACAATTATTACTAAGACAACTGTTTCTAACTAATAGTTTTCCAACATAATTTTCGTAATTAAACAATACATGTATATCAAAACGTTTCAAATCCTTGACAATATTTTGTGAACTCAGAAAAATGTGGTAAACATAATACATTTTTGGGGGAGAATTTTTTTTACTGCATATATTATTATAATATGTACGACGTGCTTTGCTACGGAAAACTTCCAAAAAACTCAGTGGATAACAAAGCTTGAGACCAATATAATCAATATTCTTAAACTCTAAGTTAGTTCAAAATTCTAAGAATTTTGGACTAACAACCCAAAGAGATCATAGGTACATGGAGGAAAAAATTTATTGTTTCACATTGTATCTATGCCCATAAAAATCATGAACAAAGGATAAACTATTTGTAGGCTTTCTGTAAACACTGGACTTTAGTGAAAAATCTTCCCTATGAACAAGTGTTTCTAAAATAAGGCAAGCATAATCAAGCATGAGCAGTAAAATAGGTACCTGGGTGTTAGTCAGCTGTCACGGGCTGCTTCTTGGGGGTGGAGGCCTGGTCGAGGACCGGGCCACGGGGACACTAAAGCCCTGAAATCATCTCAAGATAACCTCAAGATAGCATCCTGTTTATCGTAGCATACGTGACCTACTTCCTGTTCTAGCAATCTTATCTGACCTAGCTGGTATTTTTGTCCCACATACCTGTGCAATCCCAAAGTTGTTTTCCTCAGAGAACCTGACCTATCCTCAATTTTCCCCAACCTACATATCTTTGCCCATATTTTCCCCAACATATCTGACCTAGCTCTTATTTTTCACCACACACCTGTTATATATCATATATTTTCTAACATACTTCGCCTTGCCCTTAATTGTTTTCTAGTATATCTGACCTATTTTTTGTTGTTTCCAACGTATCTGACCTAACACCCTTTTTTCCCCAACTTTACCTGTCTTTGCTGCTATTTTTCCCGAACATTCATGACCAAGTTCCACCCTTCTGACCCTACCAAGCTTTCTAACCAACACACCTGATCTAGCGCTTCTTCTACCCAACACACCTGACCTAGCTTGTGTTCTACTCCACACACCTGACCCAACTCCTATTCTTTTACACATATTTAACCTATACCTATAAGCATGGCACTCAGGATCCTCACCAACATAACCATTCAAAATAACAGCATTTTCTCCGTAAACAAGAACTCACTTAGCCCTGATATATGTTTCATTTTGATCTTCAAGAAACAATAGACTATACATAACATCCTCCAGATATTCCTTATCATAATCTGCAAGTGTATCGTCTTAATAGACTATACATAACATCCTCCAGATATTCCTTATCATAATCTGCAAGTGTATCATCTTAATCACTATCATTTCTAACTTTGAGCGGATTATTTCAGGTTCTTAACAGATATTTATTCTAGAAACAAGTGCCTTTTGTTCTTTACTAACTTATTTCGAAGATGTTATATAGGTCTCCTTCACTCCCCTAAGCCAAGCAGTGTATCTCATTCTGATAAACTGTTATGTCTTGCAAGAACATAACTCAACATAAGCTCGGTATCTCTGATAAATGGTGACTCCCAGAATTTGATTCTGGACGAGGTTTGCTGTAAACCAGAGTTGGTTGGTTGGTTGAGATTTTTGGGAACATGTTTAATGTGAGGTTGACATCTATTCTACCGAAATACCTTGATAATCTCAACCAGTAATGTCTCTGATAGACTATTTTATCTCTCTTAGCAGATATATATACGCTTCCTCCGCCAGGATACCCATGTCGCTAATCTTATTAAAACTCTCTATACATTTCCTTAAAATTGCTGTCTTTACCACTTCTAGTGACGCGTTGCTTCAAGCCCTCAATATTGCAACATGTTAAATAGTATTACGGACGGAAAGCTATGAATTAGACGTAGCCATATACATTTATCAACACAAATCGACCAGTTACAATAACACTAGTTTTCCCAGCGGGGCTTACGCGGTTCTCACTTATCTTGTCTGTGAGTATACCCTTGAAATGCGGTAAACCAACAGCTTCTATCAGCACTCGAACACGTGAGGCATTGTACCGTAGACTCATATTAGTGCCGACAGATGGAACTCTATCTTCAACAGCCATTTCCTCGAATTTTCGTTGTCGTTCACTGAGTACCAAATGTCACAAAATGTTGCATGAATAACTTGTTTACGCTAATGTTACTCTGCACAGCTCGGACAATTATTTCTATAAGATACCAATTTTTCTCAGTTTTCACTTAACTGGTAATATATCGTTCGCTATCTTCACAATGACGATCTGTACAATTTGAACTTTTGGTTCTCCGCACAAGCCTCAGATAGTTTAATAATGACTAATGGCTCATTTAAGCAACAATGCGTCCAGTACGACTTGGTGATTTTCACCATTAGGTCGCGAGATCATTGCCAGGTCCCCTGCTCTGGCCCATTGTGTTTTGAGATGATTTAACTAGTCCGCACCAGTGAAGTTGTGACACGTATTTTCTTTGCAGACCTTCTGGGGTGAGAGCAACGATTCAGTGCTCTTGTTTTCTTAAATCAACCAATCTGTATCCCAAATTCGCTCCTGTATTCAACTGGGACCAGTGAAAAAACTGCTTCTATGACATCCGACACTGGAATGAGGTTCTGAACCTCTTGTACTCTGGATTATTTGTTTCAACACTTCCAATAACGTGGTGTCACTTCAACCTTCTCGCACACAAGCCAAGATCTTGGATATCATTGGCTAGTTCCTTCCCCATTAAATTATTTTTGTTCAAGAGTCATCAGCTCTCTGCTCGAACACGAGTTTCAAAAAGAAATTCAGGTCACTGTTATCTGCCTCTCAACTTTTCGTGTGTGTGTTTTTTCAGACTCGACTACCAAATTTGTGGAAAAATAAAAGTCCCGTAAACAAAATAACTTTTCCTGGGTGTTAGCACAGAGTTCTGGTGCGGAGTGTTGTTGCAAATTGTGTTCTAGGGGAAGAACGAGAACACAATATGGCTTCATATCGTTTCCCACCTGGTTCGAAGTGACGACACCTTCTCGTCTTGTTGCACGACAACATTTTCGCAGATCAATAAGCAGTTTAGTTACAGAATCCATGAAAACCTGTCGAATTCGTCCTTGAAAGATTCTTCGAATGATATTTACAAGGGAATTTCGATGACAGATAATACTTCACTAAGTAAAAATCATAGACAAAATATCAGCGTTGATATTTTGACTGTCAATATTAAAGCAAAAAAAGATACTTTTTTATTTTATCTTTGTCACCTCAGAGCTATGACTAGGGCATGTACGGAAATGGCTTAAGGCTGTAACATTACGAACAGTAAGCTATAGTGTGAAATTTTACAATAAGAATGTTTTAATGCAGTTAACTTAATTCCAATCTATCGGAATTTTAGGTGAAGATAGCGCTCAAACTCCAGGGTGACGCCATTCAAGATGACGCCAAACACTGAACACGATACACACACTGAACACGACACACACGATTACGACACACACGGAACACGACACACACACACCAAACACGACACACACACACCGAACACGACACATACACCGAACACGACACACACACACCGAACACGACACATACACTGAACACAACACACACACCAAACACGACACACACACACCAAACACGACACACACACCGAACACGACACCCTCACAGTCGCACTGGCTAATACTCCCGTTCTCCTTGGCTATCTACAATGAGGAGGACTCCTAATTATACTCTTAATGATCATATTATAATGAAAATGACCCCGTTACAAGCGCTATATGAGGCCATCATTTATACCTGACCTCATTCTATCGATAATTAGTTCAATTAACTGTGACTATGCAACAGTGATAAGACCTGAGTACGCCCAGTAATGAATGGAAGTCGAGGCTCCTGTGATATGAGATTCAGCTTTTCAATTGACTAAAATCATTGGAGCAGAATCACTCTGAGGAAAGTACATGTACACACACACAATATCATCTCTCTCTCTCTCTCTCTCTCTCTCTCTCTCTCTCTCTCTCTCTCTCTCTCTCTCTCTCTCTCTCTATCTCTCTCTCTCTCTCTCTCTCAACCAACCAATTGGGCTGGACAGTAGAGCGACGGTCTCGCTTCCAGCAGGTCAGCGTTCAATCCCCGACAGTCCAAGTTCTTGGGTACCATTCCTTTCCCCCGTCCCATCCCAAATTCTTATCCTGATCCCTTCCAAGTGCTATATAATAGTATTTCCTTGGCGCTTTCCTATGATAATTCCCTTCCCCTTCCCTTCTCTCTCTCTCTCTCTCTCTCTCTCTCTCTCTCTCTCTCTCTCTCTCTCTCTCTCTCTCTCTCTCTCTCTCTCTCTCTCTCACACACACACACACACACACACACAGACACACAGAATTTGCTGAAATCCTTTATGATATAATTATGAGTGGCGGTGAATACATTCTCAATAATGGGAGTTGTCTGGGAGCGTGCCCCCATGGTGTGGGTCGAGCAATTCGTTATCTGGGAAGTCAGGTATTTCTGTACGCTTCCAAATAAAAAAATACAGAAGGATTTCATCTCTGAAATCCTCACATAATATACTTTTTTCATCTATAAAGCTATAAGAATCCATATTTATTTTAACTTTTTTTATGATCTGGAATGATATAGCAAAGGCACTGCACTCAAAAACTTGGCATGTAGAAAATATAGTCCTTTAATTCCCTTTAACTAATAAAGTTTATGTAGTCCTATATTGGTATATAAAGTTGAGGTTGATGGTTAGGTTGTTGCAATTCTTCTCAAATCAACTTTCCACTATTATCTTTCTGCCCGAAACGCTTTGCGTAATAGTGGCTTTAGGCATTGTATGTACTAGCTCTATCTATAAAGCCAACAAACTTTGTAAAATCTCTTTATGTATGTACCTTACCTAAATAAAAATTATTATTATTATTATTATTAACTACCACAGCAATTGCACAAAAGTTGTCTTTCCTCTGATAGCAACAGTTCCCATTTACGTACCTCTAAAACATACTCACTATAGCATATAATCACCAATTTTTCGCGGATGAATTGAATAACATTACGTCGAAAGCCATTATTACAATTTCATATACCTATAGCACAGTATCTCAGTATCATAAGATTCTACATTCGTCAGAGTAGCAACAGTTAGTGAGTAGCACAACCATTGCCAAATTGTTGTGACTGGAAAGTCTTGGTGACTGTTCTCTAGTACCCTCCTCTTAATTAAATTACATAGATTACAGCGCTGAGAGAATTTGGAAGATAATCCAATTGTCCTCATATTATGGCCGTGATAAGGATAGCTGGTTGGTTATCATACTGTGGTGTGGGGTAGCTGTTTGGTTATCATACTGTGGTGTGGAGTAGCTGGTTGGTTATCATACTGTGGTGTGGGGGGCAACTGGTTGGTTATCATACTGTGATGTGGGGTAGCTAGTTGGTTATCATACTGTGATGTGGGGCAGTTGGTTGATTATCATACTGTGATGTAGGATAGCTGGTTGGTTATCATACTGTGAAGTGGGACAACTGGTTGGTTATCATACTGTGATGTAGGATAGCTGGTTGGTTATCATACTGTAAAGTAGGGCAGCTGGTCGGGTTAAGACAATTATTACTGTATGATTACTCTATCATTCTCTCTCTCGTGTAATGACAAAATATATATATTTCACTGCACTCAAATTCCTCTCAGCGTTCAGGAGAGCTAAGTGCATCAGGGTAGCTACGGACTCAAGTGGCTTCCTCTAAGGATTAAGTGAATCGACTGCCACGGTGCGTGGCGTTCACTGTTGAGCAATTTGTATAAAAAAATACCCAGATTCAGAGTTCAAAATAAACCGCATTGCAATATATCTTCAGACACACGATTTAAGCCACTAACACACAAGCCACCAGCAGCCGTGCTGGCGTCCTCAGCGACAACCCCACACCCACACAAGTAGCGTTGCTAATGTCCTCAGCGACAACCCCACACCCATACACAAGTAGCGTTGCTAATGTCCTCAGCGACAACCCCACACACACACAAGCCACCACCAGCCGCCGTGCTGACGTCCTCAGCGACAACCCCGCACACACACAACCCACCAGCAGCCGTGCTGACGTCCTAAGCGACAACCCCCCACACACACAAGCCACCAGCAGCCGTGCTGACGTCCTCAGCGACAACTTCACACACACACAAGCCACCAGCTCATTCACACACTCACCCCCACAGGGCCGGAGTCGATCCTGTCACAAAGCGGAAGATTGTATCAGGTCTTTGCTAGGGGAGGTTGCTGTGTGTGTGGAGTCTACCTCCACTATCTTCCTCGTTTTCAATTCCCTTGTTCAATCCCCACTGAAGAGGTGTTTCCATGCTCTCCTGCGACTCAAGTGGATCTCCAGCATCAGTATGACCTTTTGTTTTACTCTTAAACTAAAAGTATTTTGTGTGTCTACTTCGGCTGTCACCTTAATTGATTTGTTTACTTGTGATGTGTTATAATAGTTATGACAACAAGGAATGAGCTCCAGCTCCTGGTTCCTATAATTTACGTATCGATTGTGTGGTTTAAAGATTGGCGACCAGCCCTAACTGTTCATGTTTATGTGAGGCAGAGAGTGGAGTTATTCTCCTCTACTTATCATTGAACAATTTGACAATATTTCCTTCGCCTGCACCACGACAATATCACCCTCATTAAACACCACGACAATATCACCCTCATTAAACACTACGACAATATCACCCTCACTAAATACCACGACAATATCACCCTCATTAAACACCACGACAATATCACCCTCACTAAACACCACGACAATATCACCCTCACTAAATACCACGACAATATCACCCTCACTAAACACCACGGCAATATCACCCTCACTAAACACCACTACAATATCACCCTCGTTAAACACCACGACAATATCACCCTCATTAAACACCACTACAATATCACCCTCGTTAAACACCACGACAATATCACCCTCACTAAACACCACGACAATATCACCCTCATTAAACACCACGACAATATCACCCTCACTAAACACCACTACAATATCACCCTCACTAAACACCACGACAATATCACCCTCTCAAGTGCCATGACAATATTTACCCGAAATGAAGGCGAACGGTGGGATTTTTATCAGGATAATCGAAACATTCATTTACAAAGTAAATGTTTGTTCGTTTAAGTTTGTAGACATTCGGAAATTGTCCAGATACTAAGAGCTATGCATATACATGCTCTTTCATACTTCCCGCAATGATGTTCGATCTCAAAATTTCCATCTCCACCTTAGGAGTCCCTATTCGATGCATCTGGTGACGGGCTTTTAAAGCTTCAGAGGGAAGAGAAACGTTCTTCCAAGCTCCACGACCCGGACGAACGTGAGGAGAATACCTCGTTTCAGGACCAACGGAAATGCAATATATTTACTTGGAAATGTGATACATACACTATAACACACACACACACATGTATGTGTACATATAAAATATTATTTACCTGCAATTTTGCATTGCCCATCCAAAAAATTATTCCTATACTCTTAATAACAACAAACAAAATGTATTTATTTTAGACCTGATAAGCAGGTTGGCTTAAAATATATAATTCTAATCTTCACCCCTGCATCTGCTTCCCTGAAAATTGGATACTTGGAGAACGTGTCCTATACTGGGCATAAACAAGAGCCAGAGTAAGGACCCATGTAACAAGAGAGAAACCCATTTGGCTCACTCTTGACAATCCGACTTAATCTAGTTTAGCTTTCTTGAAAATACCCTCCCTGTCGTGCAGGGGAAATGGGGGACGAGCATTGAGGCGCCCCATTACACACCGTGAATCTTCTTTAAATTTGGCTAAATTGGTATAATGAATGTAAATTAATTTAATCTTAATTCCACATGGTTGCTCAAGATGAGTGAGGGATTGATATCACTGGAAAATATAATCTGGGGGCTGTATATATATTTGTCTTGCTCGGAAGATTGCAGGATTTCGTGTGAGCTGTGTAAGATTCTCTATGATATCGTCTTTTTCTATTGCTTCTTCTTATTTAAGGTTCGTGCGATCTTCTTGAAAGCTATCTCCTCCTGATATCATGCAGTGTTGTGTATACTTCAGAATCATATGTCAGTGTTGTGTATACTTTGTATCATGTTAGTGTTGTGTATACTTTAGTATCATGCTTGTGTTGTGTATACTTCAGTATCCTATGTCAGTGTTGTGTATACTTCGGTATCATACAGTGTTGTATATATCTAAGTATCATGCAGAGGGTCGTATAAACTTCAGTATTTTAAGGAATGTCACTTATTCGTCAGTATTTTATGGGGGTATCAGAAATACTTCGCTTCCATACGCTGTATCGAGTGCACTGAATGATACACCAAAATCATGTAGTGTGCTGTGAGCAAATATGTATCATACAATGTGTTGTGTACCCCTCAGTAGGATGCAGTGTGTTGGGAATACGTTAGTATCATGCAGTATATTGTATACACCTCCCCATCAAGCAGTACATTGGTATGCAATTCCATATAATACAGACTTGCTGTGCCTCAAGGGAAATAGGATCCCACGAAGGCTTTCAGGGAAGAGGATAAGCACCGATTTAAAAGGTTTTTGTATCTTTTATTTGGCACGTCGTTGAATTCAACGACACACAATTTCCATTTACGATTTGCTAGTCTTCTGCTAGTGGTTTCCAGACCTAATTAAATCATTATTTTTCGGTTGGGGATACCTTCATTTGCTATCAATATCTAAGGTATTTTGCTAATTGTTTTAAGAAAAAATTGGGGATATTGGAATTGGAAATATTTTACTCGTTTCGGTCAGGGCACTCTGATTGCACTGTAACCGTTCAGGGTAGGCTCTGCTTGCACTGTAACCGTTCAGGGTAGTCTCTGCTTGCACTGTAACCGCTCAGGGTAGTCTCTGATTGCACTGTAACCGCTCAGGGAAGTCTCTGCTTGCACTGTAACCGCTCAGGGTAGTCTCTGATTGCACTGTAACCGTTCAGGGTAGTCTCTGCTTGCACTGTAACCGCTCAGGGTAGTCTCTGCTTGCACTGTAACCGCTCAGGGTAGTCTCTGCTTGCACTGTAACCGCTCAGGGTAGTCTCTGCTTGCACTGTAACCGCTCAGGGTAGTCTCTGCTTGCACTGTAACCGCTCAGGGTAGTCTCTGCTTGCACTGTAACCGCTCAGGGTAGTCTCTGTTTGTATAATACCGGTCAGAGCAATCTCTGCTTACGCTGTATGAATCAGAACATTTAGTACTGGTATTTTACTGGTGATTGTACTCTCAGCTTGCATTATAGCTGTCATGGAACTCACTTCTCATATTTCAACAGTCAGGATACTCTCTATTTGCACAAACAAGTCAGAACACTATGGACTTGCATTGTGCTGATCAGGAAACCCTTTAGTTGCATTGTACCAGTCAGGGTACTCACTATAAACACCGTACCGGTAAAGTGACTGACTTCTAACACTGTACCAAACAAGCCTCACAGTACTAACATTGTACCACTCAGGGCACTGATACATCTATTGTCACGGCTGACTGGAAACATCACTTGTTAAATAACAGAATAACAGTCACTAAAATATTAAACAACTGCCATGCAACAGGAATATTATTTAATTCCATTTCGTTAGAAGGGGATGACACAATATATCATTTTCGCACACCATAGGTGAGCGTGTGTTTGCACTGCAAATTTTCAAATCGCATTAGCAAACAATCAATAAATTAATCCGGATTATGAAGGAGGACAACAGTGTGTTTTTGGAAATAACAGAACGGTCGGTTTTGGTCCTCCAGAACTGATGGGTTGTTTGCTTATTAAATATCGGTCTATTTTCTCTCTCTCTGATATCTCTTTATTTAAAGAACAAACATGCTTCATTGTTTGAATGGTATTCTGGTACTATTCATTGACTTTATTGATGCCTGGTTCTGTCTTGTGATCTAACCTAGGGAACCGGTCGGCAGAGCGGACAGCACGCTGGACTTGTGATCCTGTGGTCCTGGGTTCAATCCCAGGAGCCGGCGAGAAACAATGGGCAGAGTTTCTTTCACTCTATGCCCCTGTTACCTAGCAGTAAAATAGGTACCTGGGTGTTAGTTAGCTGTCACGGGCTGCTTCCTGGGGGTGGAGGCCTGGTCGAGGACCGGGCCGCGGGGACACTAAAGCCCCGAAATCATCTCAAGATCTCAAGATAAGATAACACACTCACGATGTTCTCTCTCTGATAGTCTGACATTCTCAAGGAGGTTATCTTCAGCTGTGATTTGTGTATGCACATACACACCCCTCATAATTATCTTAACATATCAGAAGACATTACTGATCCCCATGAGGAATGCTCTTATGGCTATGCTAAATACGTTTGGTAGAATTATGCAAAATGAGTTTAATTATAATAAAGTGCAATGCGGGCAGCAAGATCGAGCCAAAGGAGTTTGGATCCTAAGTGTGCTATAACTTTCAAACTTGATCTCATTGCTTAACGTTTTAAGGCAGTTTATATTGGATGCATAAGGTGATCACCGTGTGTATATTGGTTAAGCATATTAAGTGCTCTTTATACCTTCTCCTGAACTACAAAACTTGTTCAGGGATAAGGAAAATTTTCATTTATTGGAACAAGTTTGGATCATATCAACTTCAGGCTCATTATACATATATACACAACTCATCCTACTGTTTCAGATATTACTTTTAGTAACTATGTGCAGCATAGTACAAATATTGACGCAGTAAGCAATTCGATAGTAGAATTATGTACTATTCACTTTATAGAATCCGAAAACATTTAAGCTGTAAAACAAATTTAAATATTCCTAGACCTAGTAAAGCAGATATTTAAAAATCGTTTTCAAGTTTGCCCAAATTCAATCGTACCGATTTGTACTTTCTACTTGCGTTGTACGTCGATATATGTACTATGATCCTACTATGAAAATTTTTGACATAACTCCCCAGTGACTCCTCTTGTTTAAAGGATATAGTCAAATTATCACAGACTTATATATTACAGTTTTCTTGATGTGTATGACATTCTACCGAGTACATTTTATATTTTAAAACATATATATATATATATATATATATATATATATATATATATATATATATATATATATATATATATATATATATATATATATATATATATTTATATATATATAAATATATATATATATATATATATATATATATATATATATATATATATATATATATATATATTATTAAATATGACCGAAAAAGTAAGATTAATAATTCTAACACGAATTTTCTCAATCTTTCGTACATTTCTTTTCACTGTTGGAGGTAAATCAAAAATCAATTCTCCAAATCAATTCTTGGAGAATTGATTTTTGATTTACCAACAGTGAAAAGAAATGTACGAAAGATTGAGAAAATTCGTGTTAGAATTATTAATCTTACTTTTTCTGTCATATTTAATAATATATGTCTACAGGAAAGACTGCTACCAAAATATACTAATATATATATATATATATATATATATATATATATATATATATATATATATATATATATATATATATATATATATATATATATATATATTTAGGGTTGTCAAGAAGTGTTGAACATTTGAAAGTTTTCGAATATTTCGAATATTTTCGAATACATATAGACTGAGGAATCTTACATTCAATATGGCAATTTTAGGAATTGGAAATATCATTTGAATCCACTAACTTATGTTTGCTAAGCATTGTTTGGTCAAACTTCATTCTGCAATCTGGCAGTGAGTGTGGTAGATTTCATCTACCTGCACCTTTAGTACTATATGCAACTCTAGTATCATCACCACTACCACCACCTACAGCGCCATCACCATCTCTATCAGTACCAATGTCCCTACCACCATCACTAGCTCTACCACCAGCGTCAACCCAACACGACCACCACCACCACCACCGGCGCTCAGCCCGCTATGCATACACTACACACCACTCGTCCTATTAGACTCTGACGCAGATCCACAGACTCGAGGGAGGAGTTTTCCCACTGTGAAACCCTCCAATTACCGCCCTCCATTTAGGCCCTTGTAGTTCCCTCCCATTCAGTAACCTTCCTCTCAACTTAAATTGGCTCGGTTTACCTTCTCTCTAAATTGATTTAACCTCAATGTTATTTTCTGCCCTGAGGAATCAGGGCTTTGTCCGACGCGATAATTAATCACATTTAGCTTTCACTTGTAGTTTTAATCACATACACTGGCCTTTCAATTTGTAACTGATAATTGATGTAAATGTATTTTGTGTTATTCTGTTATCATATAACTTACTGTATCTTAGTTTTAATTTTTTACAAAATATTGATTAATTTTTTTTATAATACATTATACATATATTATACAGACTACATAAAAGTGTCTGCCTTCACATCACTATGTTCAAAACAGCACCGTCAATCTGGATCGACACTACAGCACCAATAATACACCACACCCGCACAACTACACAACCACCGGACAACCACACCAATTATGCTCCCCCAATCTACGCCACTACTACATCTCAATACCATTCGCACCCCCACCAAACCACAACCCAGCCACATCACAAACACACAAAAACCACATCAATACCCCACCACAACCGCATGGCAGCCACAGGGTAGAAGACAGAATTGTAGAGTGTGTGTGTGTGTGTGTGTGTGTGTGTGTGTGTGTGTGTGTGTGTGTGTGTGTGTGTGAATCTTTAGCACGTAGCTCACTCCAGACTGGAATATTCCCTAGTTCCATCCGCTTATGTTACAATCCTTGCGGATGCTCGTTCAATCCGCTTTTCAGTGATGGTGTTGAGAAAGTTGTGGCGACAGAGAGCTCAGCTGGCAGACTACGAGTTTAGGAAGTTGTGTCGGCTACCAGCAATGAGACTGCGAGTTTTGGAAGCTGTTACCGCTACCGCCAGAAAGAGGATGGAGGTGTTCTAATACTAATCAATATACTTCGAGTGGGGTTTAGGAGTTTTACTACTCTCCAAGCCCCGGACTAGGATTAGGCTGGACGTATGATAATTGGGTACAACAGGCCTTTGCTTGGAGCAGCCCGCAAGCCCACAAATCCATTATAACCCAGAGGGTCCGCCACTTCTTACAGGAACGTGTCCCACTCCATATGGTTAGGTTATCTTGAGAGATGATTTCGGGGCTTTTAGTGTCCCCGCGGCCCGGTCCTCGACCAGGCCTCCACCCCCAGGAAGCAGCCCGTGACAGCTGACTAACACCCAGGTACCTATTTTACTGCTAGGTAAGAGGGGCATGGGTGAAAGAAACTCTGCCCATTGTTTCTCGCCGGCGCCTGGGATCGAACCCAGGACCACAGGATCACAAGTCCAGCGTGCTGTCCGCTCGGCCGACCGGCTCCCTATGGTACAATTATAAATAAAAATATCATTTACAGGATAAATTTTGTCCTCCACTCAGGTCTCCACTGTGGAAAAAATTCTGAAAAATATATAAAAAATATATTATGTTTACCATATTATGGTTTTATTATTCTCCATAAGCCGAGTTAATTATTTCAACAGTGTTATCCTCACGATTTTAGGTTTACCTTTATTAATAAAGTAACATTGGTTCTCATTTTAAGTTTAAGGACTCATTGAGGTGTGTTCCAACATCGCTTATTCATATAACTGTTCCAGCTGTAACGCCTGACACATTGGCAGCTCCATCACGATCTTCACAATAAGGATGATGGAGAATAAAGAAATCTCGTATTATATTGACATGCTATTATCGAAACCGTCGTTGTCTGAAATTAGAGATCATTCTCGAGGGAGAGAATCATCCTCTCAATCATTTTAGTTTCCAGATTTTAAATATATGAAATAGCGGGTCATTTGATCTGAAAATAATGGAGCCTTTGTATATAAATAAACTTCGGGCTATATATTGAATAAATATGTCACATTTTTTGCAATCTTGCAATTTTTAGATTTAAGTCCGATTCTTTAGTCCCCCGGACTAAAAGCTTGGGGACCGGCTTGGGGAGCCGACCGGCTTGGGGAGCCGGTCGGCCGAGCGGACAGCACGCTGTACTTGTGATCCTGTGGTCCTGGGTTCGATCCCAGGCGCCGGCGAGAAACAATGGGCAGAGTTTCTTTCACCCTATGCCCCTGTTACCTAGCAGTAAAATAGGTACCTGGGTGTTAGTCACCTGTCACGGGCTGCTTCCTGGGGGTGGAGGCCTGGTCGAAGACCGGGCCGCGGGGACACTAAAGCCCTGAAATCATCTCAAGATAACCTCAAGATAACCTAACCCCCCCCCCTTGTTTCAAGGTTAGATTTTTGTTATTTTGTTTTATTTAGAGTGTGTTAATTGGTTATTTTGTAGTTATCGGTTATAGAAACTAGTGTACGTTAATTACTGTTTAATAATTGAGTTTGAAATGTTAAATGTTGGTTTACAGTTCTTATATATTTTCTTTTGTGTGTGTTTTGTGTATATAATCCCAGTTTCGCTATGCTTTCTTCGATTTTTTTGGAGTAAGTAATTCAAATTTTCTTGAATATCTACTTTTCTATTTCGAGCGTAATGTTATTAGAGCTATGTCGTCTTTTTTTTAGTTAAGTGTCAATTTATAAATATTTTAAGTTAATTTTACATTTAATTTCTAGCATTATGTTTTTGATAGTTGAATTTTATCTAACCGTTTTTACTTTTAATGCATTTATCATATTCTTGCTAAATTGTCTTCTAGATCAGATGGTGAAGACGGAAATTGTTCGAAACGGTATACGAAGTTTTTAAACAAAATTATTAATTAAGAAGAGATGCTGGCCACGGCATTAGCCATCCTTTAATCTTAAAATTATGTAAATCATTTACATAATTTATGTATTTGTGCATAGTTGTCTCTAGACTACTTTAAATGTTGACTCTTTAAATGGGAAACTTTAAGGGGGTATTTGAGAACACAGACGAGGTTTGCCGGGGGCCTCATAACCTGGTGGATAGCGCGCACGACTCGTAATTCTGCGGTGCGGGTTCGATTCCCGCACAAGGCAGAAACAAATGGGCCAAGTTTCTTTCACCCTATGCCCCTGTTACCTAGCAGTAAATAGGTATCTGGGTGTTAGTCAGCTGTCACGGGCTGCTTCCTGGGGGTGGAGGCCTGGTCGAGGACCGGGCCGCGGGGACACTAAAAGCCCCGAAATCATCTCAAGATAACCTCAAGATAACGAGGTTCTGTGCGACTCGAGCAGATTTCCTTAAGGTAACACTACGGAATAGTGACACTTCACTTCTTGAAATTGTTTTTGTCTTTGGTGCGAGCGTGGGTGTGTGTATCGCGGGCGCCCGAAGTGGATACATGTGTATTTAATGCAATGCCTGTGTCAACACTTAACGTTGTGTATCTTCAAGATGCTCCGCGTGCTTGTTTCAGGTTGTGCGTTGTCTGAGTATGTTTATTTAATGTCGAGGGTGTATGTTCCACAGTGTGTGTACTCACCTAGTTGTACTCACCTAGTTGTGTTTATGGGGGTTGAGCTCTGGCTCTTTGGTCCCGCCTCTCAACCGTCAATCAACAGGTGTACAGATTCCTGAGCCTATCGGGCTCTGTCATATCTACACTTGAAACTGTGTATGGAGTCAGCCTCCACCACATCACTTCCTAATGCATTCCATTTGTCAACCACTCTGACACTAAAAAAGTTCTTTCTAATATCTCTGTGGCTCATTTGGGCACTCAGTTTCCACCTGTGTCACCTGTGTCCACCTGTGTATTCACCTAGTTGTATTCACCTAGTTGTGTTTGTGGGGGTTGAGCTTTGCTCTTTCGGCCCGCCTCTCAACTGTCAATCAACTGTTTACTGACTACTTTTTTCCCCCCACACTACACACACACACACCCCAGGAAGAAGCCCGTGACAGCTGATTAACTCCCAGGTACCTATTTATTGCTAGGTAACAGGGGCATTCAGGGTGAAAGAAACTTTGCCTACTTGTTTCTGCCTGGTGCGGGAATCGAACCCGCGCCACAGAATTACGAGTCCTGCGCGCTATCCACTAGGCTATCAGGCCCCCGCGCGTGTGTGTGTGTGTGTATCTGTATGTGTGTGTACTCACCTAGTTGTCCTTGCGGGGGTTGAGCTTTGGCTCTTTGGTCATTTTGGTGTGTGTGTGTGTGTGTGTGTGTGTGTGTGTGTGTGTGTGTGTGTGTGTGTGTGTGTGTGTGTGTGTGTGTGTGACCCACAGCAGGAGAACTGTGACTGTGAGTGCTCTATAGAGTGCGTTGTACAGAGTGTTGCATGCGTGTGTGCTTACAGTGTGTGTGTCTGTGTTCGTTTCAGAGAGTCGTGTGTATGTGTGTTCAAAAGATCGATTGTTGTATGTTATTCAATCATTTCACAACATGGTAACCACTTCACAACATGGTAGCCATTTCACAACATGGTTTTACAAATGGCCGTTCATGTTTAACAAATTTGCTATCATTTTATTCCAGCATAGTTGTGGCAGTTGAAAAGGGTAAGGATTGTGATGTTGTGTACCTAGACTTTAGCAAAGCATTTGATACAGTGCCACATGAAAGACTGATTAAAAAGATACAAGCTCATGGTATTGCGGGTGCTATATTAACTTGGATTAGGGCATGGCTATACCAAAGAAAACAGAGAGTTAGTATCAATGGGGTTAAGTCAGACTGGGAAAATGTTGTAAGTGGAGTGCCTCAAGGCTCTGCCCTGGGACCTCTGTTATTCATAATATATATAAATGCATTAGATTCAAGTTTGAGCAGCAACATTTGCAAATTTGCCTATGATACAAAAATCGGGAGGGAAATAAACATTGAAAAAGACTCACTATCACATCAAGGCGATCTAAATAGGGTTTTGAAATGGTCAAGAGATTGGCAGATGCAGTTTAATACTGACAAATGTAAGGTTTTGAGGCTAGGTAATGATGATAGAGTTACAAGATACGAGCTAGATGGTGTTGAGATTGCGAAGTCGGATTGCGAAAGGGATCTCGGATTTATGATTAGTAAGAATTTAAAACCAAAAGATCCATGCATGAATGTTCGTAATGAGGCAAATAGGACACTGGGATTTATTAATCGAAGCGTTAGTAACAAGACACCTGGTGTTGTTCTTCAGTTATATCTTACTCTGGTTAGGCCCCATTTAGATTATGCAGTTCAGTTTTGGTCGCCGTACTATAGAATGGATATAAATTCACTTGAACGTGTCCAGTGTAGAATGACAAGGTTAGTTCCCAAAATTAGAAACCTGTCATATGAAGAAAGATTAACAAAGCTTAAATTGCATTCACTGAAAGACAAAGAGTTAGGGGTGACATGATAGAGGTTTACAAGTGAATGAATGAATATAACAAAGGGAATAGTAATAGAGTATTAACAGTATCAACACAAGACAGAACACGAAACAATGGGTATAAATTGGATAAGTTTAGATTTAATAAAGACATGGGTAAATACTAGTTTCGTAACAGGGTTGTTGATTTGTGGAACTAACTACCGCGTATCTTGGTGAAGGTGGGGTCCCTCGATTGTTTCAAACGTGGGTTGGACATGTATATGAGTGGGATTGGGTCGATATAAATAGGAGCTGCCTTGTAGGGGCCAATAGGTCTTCTGCAGTTACCTTTGTTCTGTTTGTTCTTATGTTCTAATGTGTACGTACGACCGAGTGGTTCATGTTGATGATACACACACTCACAATACACTCTGTAAATGAGTATTCCACGGCGAATGTTGTGTGTGTAAGTGTGTATCCCAAAGAGTGCGAATTTTGTAAGTGTGTTCCACAGCGAGTGTGATGTGTATGTGAAAGTGCATCTCTCAGAGAGTGTTGTATTCCCTAAAATCACACAACACAGTGTTCCACAGAGAGTGTAGTATATATGAGTGTATATCCCAGAAAGTAGGTGTTGAGTGTTTTTCACAAAGGCAGTGTTATGTATTTGCATTCTGCACCTCACAGACTGAGTGCTGTCGGAATTTGAATCCCACAGAGTGATATATGTATGAATGAGCATATCATGGAATGATTGCAGGTGTATATCCTACAGAGTGAATATTGTATGCGAGTGAGTACTACACAGTGAGAGTATCCTGTATGAGTGACTATGTATACCAATAATACATCTATACTAGTGAAGACACGTGCGTTTGTACCCCATTTGCTCTAGCCTGTACTTATCTCGGATGGATCGTGACCCTAAAAGCTTCTGCATGTGTTAGCCTTGGAATTTATGGTTATCAGCTTCGGGAAGAGCATAGGAACTGCTCCATTATCATAATAGGAAATGTGGGAGAGGGTAAAAGGGACCTGAAATATGCGGGTGAAACCTGAGTTATCGCGGAGATGAATCGTTACTAAGTGGTATTTTGTGCGCATTCACGCACACAAACTGATGAAGGCAATCATCAGTGAATGCAATCATCAGTGAAGGCAGTGGCCAGTTGTGATAGTAGGCGCCAGTTGTGAAGACAGGTGCGGTTGTGACGGTAATTGAAAGTTGTGAATGTAGTCGCCAGTTTTGAAAGAAGTCACCGGTTCTGAAAGCATTCGCCAGTTGTGAAGGAAGCCACACCCGGTTGTGAAAGCAGTTGCCAGTTGGGAAGGAAGCCACAACAGGTTGTGAAGGCAGTCACCTGCCCTTTAAGACGGACCGAAACGTCTCTTCAATTTCTAGTGTGTGGTTTGATCAACATTTTTCAGCCATGTTATTGTAACTCTTCAGCTGCACCTGTTCCTTATATGACTACTCTGGCGTTTCAGAAGAGTCCTTGCACTTCTCTATGGTGCTATCATATCCTCCTCATTAGACACGGTCGATTGTGTGTGTGTGTCTCTCTCTCTCTCTCTCTCTCTCTCTCTCTCTCTCTCTCTCTCTCTCTCTCTCTCTCTCTCTCTCTCTCTCTCTCTCAGACAGACATTAGAACATATGATGCCTGTGGCTAATTATATTAGATCATTGCAGTGGACCATTAGATTAGATCATGTTATCTGAGATGAAGCAGAACTTAAGAGAACGCGAAAGAAAAGTAGAACAAAATTAGGGAAGATATTCTGAACAGAAAGAACATATACCGAAAGAAAGAGAGCGTGATTTTGTCCATATAAGTTAGTATAAAGGGAAAATAATACTGTAATATATATATATATATATATATATATATATATATATATATATATATATATATATATATATATATGTCGTACCTAGTAGCCAGAACGCACTTCTCAGCCTACTATGCAAGGCCCGATTTGCCAAATAAGCCAAGTTTTCATGAATGAATTGTTTTTCGACTACCTAACCTACCTAACCTAACCTAACCTAACTTTTTCGGCTACCTAACCTAACCTAACCTATAAAGATAGGTTAGGTTAGGTTAGGTAGGGTTGGTTAGGTTCTATCATATATCTACGTTAATTTTAACTCCAATAAAAAAAAATTGACCTCATACATAATGAAATGGGTAGCTTTATCATTTCATAAGAAAAAAATTTGAGAAAATATATTAATTCATGAAAACTTGGCTTATTAGGCAAATCGGGCCTTGCATAGTAGGCTGAGAAGTGCGTTCTGGCTACTAGGTACGACATATATATATATATATATATATATATATATATATATATATATATATATATATATATATATATGGTATTAGAAACCGTAAAGTGAGAATAGTACCTAATATATAAGTTAATTATGATCATCAGATTAATAACATATGTTCCTTTTTAATAAGTTAATAAGGAATATAAAGTAATACTCATACCCATTTACAGGAGTAATCAACACGTGGATTAATACACTGAAAGAAAACTCTATAGAACCCACCTTCACCCACAGTTTGTAAGATCAGATTCGACCAAGAATTCGAAGATTAGAAAACGTAAATGACAACACAACAGGTGAAACAAGACCAGTAGTCGGGGTACGAAGAGCTGGAGCTCCATTCCTCGTCGACACTAACAGATAAGTATTCGCCAGCTCTGAACTTCACAGATAATGCATGATCATAATTCTCTCTTGACGCAATAATGCCGAAAAAAGGAAATTTCCATAAAATATGCGCAAGTTAAAGGCGAAAATGAGAAAAAGAGAATTTGGTGAGGTGACATTTCAACCGTTTGGTGTGCGGGGAGAGACATGATAAGGGAGCTAGCGTTCAATGCGAGGAGACATGATAGAAATGATAACACACAGCGCAAAACACAATATAAGTACGAGCATTCAAGGTGAGACATATGATAGCATTTGATAGCATACGGAATGAGAGACACGAAAGGCGTGTTAGAATATAGAGACATGACAGAGGTACATACAGGATGACTGACATGAGACAGAGGCAAGCATGCGGGGTAAGAGACATTACAGAAGTACTATAATGCACGGTGGGAGATAAAGGTGTTATCATACAGGGTTAGACATGATAGAGATGTTAGCATACTAATGAGGAACGAGATAGAGGATTTAACACAAATGATGAGAGACAAGATAGAGGTGCAAGCATACAATGAGAGACAAGATAGAGGTGCTAGGATACAAGTGAGAGACTAGATAGTGGTACTAACATACGTGATGAGAGATAAGATAGAGGTACCAGCTTAAGGAGTGAGAAACAAGATAGAAGCGCCAGCATAAACTATAAAGCACATAATATCTTTAATAAGATGCACATATCTTCATCTCCTGCTGCCAATTGCACAATCATGAATGTGTAATCTCTGCGACTGACAGCAGGAGATTACAAATTCTAGAAGCTGTCCTCATCAAAGACAAAAAAAAAAAAAGAATTAATATATACATTCAAAACAATAGTTTGCCTCAATACCAACACTTAGGGATAGATGCCAACCAATAGACGATGGCTTAGCAGCTGAGGAAGATTCGACCTTTCTCAGAGCTCCGCGGCTTGAGACACATACCTTCCCATTCATCTGGGCACTAGGAGACTCGAACTGTGAACCCCAAGCGTGTGAAGCCGAAGCTCTATCGACCGAGCTATTGAGTCGTCTTAATAAGGAAAGTTTCCTTTTGAGTCACCTAACCTTTTACTCACCACTAATTGAGTATGTATCTCCATTACCATCCATGTTAAGCTTCACGGCCAAAGATTACATTTACCCCCCAAAAATTTTACCACTTACGGGTTATTCATGACCGTGTCAAGTCTAGGAAGTCATAATCTTCATCAATCATGTTAAGCACCACATCTGTCTTGAAGGTATTTCAGGCAGGAGCGAAATGCTGTGTATATAATACATCATACAGTCATTCTTGTTGTGTATATAACGCAACAAGAATGATTGTATTGTGATAAGTTTATGTCTTATAAAGTTATCACAAATAAATCACAATGATGTGATATATCAATGAGAAAATAATTTTGGCGCATGGAAGTGACTTTGCCTTAATCCACTCAGCCACGAGAGGACAAAAGTCTATCATCCCTGAACTCCATCGAATGCACTGGGAGGATTTGTAGGATAGAGCCGGTACCCAAACAGGATTTTACGATAGACCCGTCTACACTCTGCCCGCCGGGTAATGATGTTCACACCCCTCACGCTCCTTCTTCTTCAGATCACTAAGAAATCACACTGACGTGATATATCAGTTAGAAAATCATTTTGGGGCAATAAGGTGACTGAGTGGGGTTATGGCAGGTTGTCTAAATCACCAGAAAGCCGGTTAAAATCATCCCCATTGCCGACAAAATTATATATATATATATATATATATATATATATATATATATATATATATATATATATATATATATATATATATATATATATATATATATATATATATATTTTGGTAGCAGTCTTTTTTGTAAACATATATTATTACATATGACCGAAAAAGTAAGATTAATAATTCTAACACGAATTTTCTCAATATTTCTTATGTTTCTTAATTTCACTGTCGATGGTAATTGAAAAATCAATTCTCCATCGACAAAAAATCACCAATTACCATCGACAGTGAAAAGAAACATAAGAAATATTGAGAAAATTCGTGTTAGAATGATTAATCTTAGTTTTTCGGTCATATTTAATATATATATATATATATATATATATATATATATATATATATATATATATATATATATATATATGTATATATATATATATATATATATATATATATATATATATATATATATATATATATATATATATATATATATATATATCATTGCTATTTTTTCTTAAAATATTACTGTTAGTTTGAACCAGTACAAAAGCATCACCAAATTCCTTGTGCTGTGTTTTAAACACGTATGTTTCACCAGAGCAAATGAACTGCTCCCCCCAAAAAAATATTCCTGCCAAGATATATTTCACACAGCATTTTTCTACCGAGAGTATTCGGGCCCTCGACTTTCTTGTAAGAAGCATATTCACCTCCTACTTTCCTACTACATGTTTTAACTACATAACGATCACCCGACATGTGTTCATGGATTGTAGCAGGTGTAATTTCCCTACATTTGTTTCCAGGAAATCTACGAGCCACCCTTTTAAAGATCTTTAGGTACCAACACCGGAGCTCTGCATCGGTTTCTGGGAGCCAGTTGGGAGTATAAATGTTATTATTCCCGAAGTAGTGGAGGAAGGCTTGGGTAATGTTAGTGTTATAAGTTGTGTAAGCTTGTAAAACTAAGCCAGTCTTGCCAATGTGATAACATAGGTACTTTCATAAGAGCCTCGTTGACAATGTAAATGATTTACTGGAGCCAATGTTAATAAGAATCATTGACTGCAGAATCTGTGATAAAACGACACATAACGACGTAATCATTCTGATGGAATTAGTAAATATTAATACCAGAACATAGATCGGTAGCGCTGTCTCTTGCATACCGCAACTAGTTGGCTGTCTATTGGTATGCACAAAACAGAATTACATTCTTTTTTAAGCCAAATGGGAAATTGGTTGCCTAAGGAAAAATACCATTAATAACGGTAAAGAGAACAGAAGCACTGAGCCGGCAGGACACGCGACAGGTCGATAGAAGTTAACAGTTAGATAGATATTATGAGAGACGAGCAAACACACCAAACAGATTAACAGGCTAGAGTAATAAGCGTGAAAATCTGACCGAAGAACGATCAAACTACACGACTACACAAATGATGGCAAACAAACAGACGGGTAGATGGAAGTGATGTAATTGTATAAACTTATTACTAATATATACGATCATCACTGGTTCTGCTAGAGCGTGGGGCTGGCACTCGAGGCACAGTAAAATCACCAGGAGAACCCTTAGCACAGAAGGGTGCCAAGCAAAGAGCCAAGTTTCCTAACGTCCTTGTAATTCTGCCCATCTTGTAGGTAACCCAGCAGGGAGATCCGTGAGATTATGGTGTGGAGTTGACATGTATATAATCCTTGACTGATTCCTTCATTGACTTCAGTATTTGGCACGTGGACGTCTCTGCCACCCACAGCGAATCAGCCAAGATTTGAGAGCACAGGAAACGGGATCATCACTTTGACCCCAACGCTCCGGAGACCCTTGATGCAATGGCATAAAACTGCCAAGAAGCTTTATCAAAGAACCTGGATTATAAGTTCAATAAATCGACAAGAAAGCCAAGATCTGTCGGCGCCTCAGTGAGGCAATAAAGAGGAAACATCACACACTACATTCTTGGTTCCTGTCATCAACGAGTGTGGCTTTGGGAGCTCTACAGCTTGTCGCATATAATTTAGTATACTTCCTATATATATATATATATATATATATATATATATATATATATATATATATATATATATATATATATATATATATATATATGAGGCACAACTCTCCTAAACACGAGAGTGAAGTATAGAACTTTAGAACACTTTCCCACCAGGAGACTCGAACCTTAGCCAGCACAGAAGCCTTCCAGCAACTGGCATAACAGGTACACCTAAAACACATTAGGCGTACCTGTTATGCCAGTTGCTGGAAGGCTTCTGTGCTGGCTAGGGTTCGAGTCTCCTGGTGGGAAAGTGTTCTAAAGTGATATATATATATATATATATATATATATATATATATATATATATATATATATATATATAGTCTTTTCTCTGAAGCAAACGTCTTCATAAGAACACAATCTTATAAATCTTTATAATTGTAAAACTCTGGCTGTTTGATGTTGAAGGGCAGACGATTGGAGCTAGTAATTTTTAAGAGTAATGGCTGTGTGACACTGCCAAAGTGACCCTCATCAAAAATCTTGCTGTACCATTATGTTTCTAAACTATTACTACCATTACTATTATAATTGTGTTTTGCCATATTGTAAATCATTACGAACTGATCACTCCAAAATTAAAATAAACTAATTGTACCAAAGTTAGTTTTACTGTTTTTTTTAGACTTGATCCTTACCCCAAGACGTAGCATGACGCATCAAGACGCACGACAATGCGTCTTGCTGCGTCTTGCGTTCTGTCCCTTGTAAAGACTTAACGCTGGTCACACTAATATCTTCCACAAAAACTCACGAATGATGCTTTGATTTGCATCCCATTAAGATTCGTAATTTATTTAAGCACTTATTTTTAGAAACAAGAAAGATGCTTTTAGAGCGCCGCTAAATATATGTAAATTAAGACAAAATTTATAAAAGAACCCACGATAAAAAATATTCTTCAGAGAAACATTTCCAAAGAAATTTTCAGAAAACTTGGCAACATATTTCAGTCCTCCATGTACGCCTCTCGGTAGGACTACCTAAATGAAGAAACGCAAAATAAAGTCAAGATATATGCAAAAAAAAATATTTTGGAAAGAAGAGAAATGAACTTCAGTAAAAATTTCAGAAATCTCATCCTGAAGAACATGAGGAATAAGAAAGACAATGATAAAACTTTCAAAATTATAAGACAATTCGAGAAAGTGTACCAAAAATGGAAGATTTCCGTGGAATTTGGTGGAACAAAAAACTGTCATTTGAAATAGGAACCACAACTGAGTCACAAAGATATATATATATATAACTTTTTTAAGTATAAAAGATTTAAATTACTGGATATCGATAGAAATTAAAGTTATTACAGCATCCTTAATACACAGCTTCACAGATAAAAATAATAATGTCCATTAAAATAAAGTAGCTGCCTTAACCAGTCAATTTATGGTAAAAGAATAACGCCATCTATCGACCCAGTCAGCATTTGTAGTCGAGTACAAGAACTGTCTTCAGAAATATGGGTAATAATTTATTTGTAATCTTCCATTCATCTGGGCTCTAGGAGACTCGAACTGCCGACTCCATGTATGTGAGGCCGAAACTAGTCTATTTTTGTTTGACATCTCATTTACCACATACTTCATACCTTGGAAAAATTCGGACTTTTCTTGTCCCAAAAGACACAACACTGGTATTTCTAGTTACACTTTGCCAGCAAGTGCCAGAGCTGAGAAATACAGCCAATATGTGTCACAATTCAAAAACTAATGAAACCAAACACCGAGTCAGTGATTCTGAGAAAAGTGAGCGAAAACATGATCACCACATACGAAATACCGAGTCATAATGCCACTGAAGCTGATAAAAACCGGAGAAATATAAATCACCACATACCAAATACATGGACGAATTAGTTTGGATCCACAAGGACAAACAATACTGACCCTGGGTCAGTATACACTGGCAAGGGGACACAGGTGGGAATATAGTGACCAACTGAGCCACAGAGATAATGATATACGACATTCTCTTGAAATATCGAGGCAAGTTTATATTCAAGGGCCCAGGAATATGTTTCATTTATATATACAATTTTCGCTAATAACTCTGGATAAATTTAATTTGTGGTCAAATAATGTCAGATAAAAGTTCTTTATGAGTGGACTGTGTATCCACAACAAAATTAGTTTATATACAATTTAAATATTTTGATAAATCTCTTTTTAATTACGTATTTCAATTAGCTCCACTGAAGGTGTAGCAACAGGCAACACAGAAACAATTGCAATTTTAATTATACTTGTAATGCTCATTTTATATTGAGTAAATATTTTTGAAATGCAGTTCAGAAAATATACAGACTTGATTGTATTTTACTATGAGGGGGAACCCGGTAGTGCCCAGGTCGACCTGGTACCTTGGTCTCCTCCCCCCCCCTCACATCTCTTCCCCCTTTTCACCCACACACCCTCTTCAGGTCCTCCCACATACAGTACACTCTCCATCTCCTCCCAACATACAGATGTTCTTACATCCGCCCTCCAATCTCAGACATACAGACAGACATACAATCTTTATTGTCAGATATAGATAGCAGGCATATACCAGGAGTATATACAGTTGAGAGGCGTGACCAAAGAGCCAGAGCTCAATCCCCGCAACCACAATTAGGTGAGTGCAATTAGGTGAGTGCAGAGCATGTATAGTGTCAAGAATACGCTATATAGCAAACATTGTTGTAGGAATTTGCAACATAGCAAAAATATTTGGGAAGAAAACAGGATAAATTGCAAACATAGCACTACGAGTATAGAATATAGCAAAAATGGCACCAAGAATATGGAATATAGCAAACATTGCACAAAGAAGATGGAACTAAACAAACATCGTTCCAACAATATCCAAATTAAGCAACATGGCATCGTCAATGAAGAATACAGCTTACATTGCACCAGGAATAAGAACTATTGCAAACATAGCACCATGAATATAGAATATAGCAACCATAGTGCCCGGAATATTAGAGAATAGCAAAAATAATGCATGGACTCAAACATTGCACTCACGAGTCATTTTAAATATTTAACTTTATTTATATAATAGTTTGTGTATAAATAATAGTTTGTGTATGTCTAACAATTTTTGTCTACAGTAAATTATTTACCATATACGTGGCCATTTATTTATACAATGGTAGCCAGCATAAATACATTTTCCCTCTGTCCTCCAAGGACAGGGTAAAAGGTCTGTTAGACTCCATGTTGTGTAGTGAGTTACTGAACGAGCAGCCACAGATTGTGGTCTAAGAGCCTTAACAATGCCAACCTCCATACATCTGTCCTAGGGAGACAGGGTTGAATTAATCTGTTTTCGTACATGCAATGCAGAGGGTTAGTGAGCACTGGTGATGGTGTACTGGCATTGTGATGGTGATGTGGTTAGTATGGTAATGGTGAGTTAGTACCGTAAGAGATGGTGGGTTGGTCACACAGTAACCATCCAATACCGTGTGCTATTATTTACCAATACTAAATTTACATTTACAAGCCCTTGAGCACCAGATACCTTTTTGACCAGGGTGAGATCTAATGCTGCTAATTGAATTAAAACAACACTCGGTGATGTGTGTGTGTGTGAGCTGATCACACTTCACTCCTGCCTATTTGCGAATGTTTTCACAAACGAATGTGTTCACGGTAAAGACTGCCAGTCACGTCGCGTCCACTCGACGCAAAGCTGTCACTCCACACTGCCCCGCAGCTCACAAGTTTTTCTGCCTCTTCTAACTTATGAGGCAAAGGAAAAGAGAAAATGTTATCTCTTGAAGTCAACCGACAATTTCCTCACGGCTGTCTGCATGGCCTTCAGTCTGGCTGCCTTCACGTACGACAGACGTGGTGCTTGTAAATGCATAGTCACAGGATTCGCCTCAAGGCAGTTCCTTCACCCAAAGTGCGCGTCGACAACACTACCGGTGGACCTCTATGCTGTGGAGATATCTGGTCAAATCTCAGGTATACAAGGGGTTATCGCCAGTCATCACCCATTAAAATGCAACTATTCTCTGTTATCTTTCAACCAAATTGTCTTTCAGCAAAGTCACAGCATCCCCCCCTTGAGATGAAGATTTAATTATTTATTCTTCAGATTAGACTTAGCCTCTTCTAATTAGTTGGTTCAGTTTTTAAAGCAATCTTTGCTTTCAAAGGTCTGATCTGATTCTGATCTTTATAATATTCTTAGTGATCGGAGAATACAGCTTCCTGTTTAGAGCTAAATAAAATATTAAATAATAACTAAAATGCAAGGATTTTCTTCCTACCAGTTCTCATTTGATTATTTTATAAGGTACCATCATACTGCGAAATTCAAATGACTAATGAATATATGTATTAAATTTTCATTAGGTATAGTTTTTTCTGTATGGTGAACAGGCAAGGAAAATGTGTTGATATTACCAATTAGTGATCTCGTTATCAATATAAGATAACCCAGCACATCTCAGAGCTTCAGTGAAGGTACACTGAAAGGTATCCAAGACCTCTCCGGATATTTGGGATAAAAACTACCCTCCACATATCTCCAGATGCCAAGGAAAGTTTCCACAAGCTTGAAAAAGTATGTATTTTTTTCTAATCATCTCCACATGCTAAAGAAGATATAAGAATCAACATACCTCCAGATGCTAAGGAAAGTATGACAATCAAAACATATACTGATGTTAAGTAACAGATCCAAGCGCGTCACACGGCCCAAATAAATGTGTGGAAAAGGGTTTAAATCAATGGACTCGGACTAGCACATTAAGATCTACTCCAAGAGGCATCAAAATATTACATGGTAAACAATTAAGACAAAGACAACATCAGAAGGTCTTTCGCTACCAACAACACTTAATAACAACAACAATAATAATATATTAATGATACTAATAATAACTAGAAAGTTACAGCCTTTAATTTTTTTTTAAATTACCATCCATAGGATGAAGTTCAGTCTATTAAATTCCACAAACTATATAGTTTTAATAGTATCTTTTCATGATTATTAATTCTGTGTGACTGTGTCTATTAAGACGAAGTTTGACTTTGTAATTTTACAGCTGAGCTACATTTTACAGCTTTGTAATTTTTACAGCTTCTGTGGACATAATATATTTAGGAAATACATCCTTACTACCTCTCATCACGTTATATGGGCACTTTGGTCTGTCAAACGAGTCTGCTGCGAGGCAAGAATTTCCAACTTCCACATTTATTATACCGCGAGTGAGGTTGTTGACCAGACAAACTGTTTTATGAGATGCCATTATAGCTATAGTGCCAATCACTTTGTCTGAAACGTCTGTGTGGTTGGTCTTCTTCAGGTGCTGCTTGACGTATTGTTCAACCTCGAGGTGCTGTTTGACGTATTGTTCAACCTCGAGGTGCTGCTTGACGTATTGTTCAACCTCGAGGTGCTGCTTGACGTATTTTTCAACCTCGAGGTGCTGCTTGACGTATTGTTCAACCTCGAGGTGCTGCTTGACGTATTGTTCAACCTCGAGGTGCTGCTTGACGTTAGCTAATATCTCTAAGTACTGCAAGTACTTTCTTTATCAAAGTCATTTTAGATAGTTTTGATATACCAGAACAAACAACGTTGTTTAATTTGGCCTAACCTCCTCGAAGTATATTTTGATTTGAATAGCTATACAACTGATTGTCCTACAAGCTGTTTTTGTTGACATTATCTGCAACAATCTAATCGAACCGAAGTTGTGGTTGAGACATTAGATATAGCAAGATAAGAGCTTTTGGCATTATAATATATTTGTAATTACCATTTTTACAGTATTGCTGTAATAGTAAATATTTTACATCTGTGATATAGCTATGCTTATTAAACCTCTATAAGTTCCAACCTGAAGGACACGTATCGTACCTGTCTTGAATCTTTTTTTATGAGAAAAATGTGGACTTTAATTTCGACTTTGCAAAATTTAAGACTATAGAGTTCTGTGTTATATGTTTCCAAAAGCATTTCTCTATCGCGAATTGTAATCAGGCTTCTTTATATAATAAACCCAACTATTGTTCGTTAAAGAGGTATACACAAAAATGATTTTTTACACCGGTAAAATACACCAAAAAGTGTTAAGGCTTTTGGTGTATTTTGGCGCCAGATTAACAACGTTAGGGTGGTGAGAGGCCTCGACTTCACGGTGAGTCGAGAAGTACCTCTCGACTCCCTACTCACACGGTGAGTATCTCTTGACTCACTACTCACACGGTGAGTATCTCTCCCTCTCTCTCTCTCTCATGCTGTTCACCACCGTGGCCCGAGTGCGTCCTTCTGAAGGGGAAGAGAGAGAGCAGTAACGCGGAGACGTCGAGTATTGTGGAGCAGGTTAGAGGGTAACTGAAGGGAGTTGAGTGTGTTTACCCATCACGAGTGTGTCCGGACCCACGTTGATGAAGGGTCTCCGGTGAGCGTGGGTGAGAGGGTCGCTCGCTACGGAAACAAATAACAGCGGAAAAAAAAAATCCCACCCATGAAAAATGTATTTTTTTCAGTTCATGTTTTTTGAGGAAATGAACGGTGAATGTGGGTAACTTTAAGCTTACATTGTGAGTCACTGGGACTCTCACTGTGAGAGTCTCAGTGAATAACGTATAAACGTTGAATCCCAGAATCACTGAAACCACAGAGATCACATTGACTATTGAAACTGCCGAAAACACAACACCTGATAACTGATAACGTGATTATTAAAAAATAGACAACTATGTGATACATAACACCAACGATAAGACCTGGTTAGCTGACACCCCGGATTACTACCTCCAGGATCACTCAAACTATGGAGATCACCTGGTTAAAGGCACCTACAAAAACACAGAGAGGATTAAATCAACGGTTAAGACCAGCATATGTAAAATCACCAAGAACGCCGAGATCACAAATTCGCTAAAGAACAGACGTGTAATTGAAACCACGAAGAACACAGGTAAAACTGACACCCTGGAGAATATCACGAATATTGACACCTTTCTCAGCTTTGTTTTTCACTTCTAACGGTAAGAGCTCCATTGCTATTATCTACAAGTTTTCATGTATCACTCAGTAAATCTTGCTTTGCCAGGTCTTGTCTGGGGTTCATTTCTCCGGTCGCCACTTTCTCATCACGGCTCCGTCTCCCATGTAGATGCAAGCATCACCAACTTGCTTCTACATGGGTCGCCGTCTCCCATGTAGAAGCAAGTGGGTGACTCCTGACACGAATTTCCTCCCTCAATCCCGCTCTTTAATTCAGGCGTCTCTACACTAATCAAATTGTCGCTGTGTTTCCTCAGCTCAGGCAGGAGGAAGCCTGTAGCCTCGTTGTCTTAAAGAGCCTCCATGGTAGCCTCTCTCCTTTACCTGATCCGCAGCTTCACCAAATATCTTGAATCTTAAGCCACTCGCTGCTTTGTCACAATCCTCTCGTGGTCTCCAGTCATGCAGTTCTTCACATTCGTCACCTATGCAAATAGTGGGACGACAGACGACAGTGTACTTCTTAAAAAATTTGATAAACAGGTCCCAGATATATATCCATGTATCCTATATATAAGCATCGACGATGGTAATGTTCTTTTATCTCAAGCGATGCCTAGGAGACTATAACTAATGAACTTCTCAGACTCTTCTTTAAAATACCCCATATGCAATTACATTATTTTATACGATGCTAAGTTTTCATTGTTATGTTCACTCTCACAGGTTGAGAACTTTGAGGAAGTAGATAAGTTAGGTGGGACTTAACAACAGACCAGTTCACTAATATTTACACTTTACGAGGTAATAAATTAAAATATTAAGAATAAGGTGAATAGAAAAGGTAAGAAACTTAATATGTAGTGAAATAACACAAATTCACCATAGAGTGTAGGTGGAGCTGCAAAAGAGTCACTCTTTGGACCGAATATGTAAGAATATTAAACCAATACATGTGAAAATTTAACATGATATAAAAATGATAGCTTGCATAGTCAAGGCAGAGAACTACTGATTAACGCCACATGCTATGTAAGGAAAAAGAGGAATGGCCAAATAGGCGTCTTTTAAAGTTCAGTCATCGCCGATAATACACATGAATATGTTAGTGATATATATAACATACGCAATGTTAGCAAAAATGAGAACATGATTCAGACACATTCAAAAATGAGACATTTAGAGCACTCTATACCACAAACAAGAGTGAAACTTGATGTCCATGTGATCACCAAGACATAATGATGATTTTCTTCCACTTAAGGAAGATTTTATTTGAAAGTTTGGCAGGTAAAGGAAGGCAACAAGAAGATCAACTCTCATTGCACAAAACTACAACATATACTTTTTTCCAATGCACTTTAACCTTGGAAAGTACACATGTACACATCGACGAGGCAAAGTGCTGAATTTCCATCAACTGTGTGAAGCGACGACATGCAATAATTTAATATAAACGTAATAACAGAACACACTTTAGCAGAGAGGAGAGACATATGCACATTTGTTGGGGATGAAAACCTGAAATGCTCAGCAAATGTCTATTACTGTTAAGGTACGTTCACTATAAATGTGTATATAATATATATATATACACATTTATAATATATATAATATATATATATATATATATATATATATATATATATATATATATATATATATATATATATATATATATATATATACACACAGTTGCTAAGAGTTATTAAAGATTAGAAAATGAATAAATAATTGAGGATGATGGAGGAAGAAATTAAAACCAAATTATGCCCAGATATAATAAGGATCACAATACAAGGGGGAAGCTACAGCACTAGAGCAGGAGGAAGTAGAGGCAATTTGATATAAGTTATGAAAGAGTTGAGTCAAGAAAAGCACTGAAAGGCAACGAGGTAAATCTCGGTTTGTGGCAGGATAAAGTCAGGATATTTCTAATTGCGGGTTTGTCCAGAATAACTTGAGTTGGAATGTACTTATAGTGGGAGTTTATAATGGGGGTATATGTATTTGGGTTGGGTATATATATATATATATATATATATATATATATATATATATATATATATATATATATATATATATATATATATATATATATATATATATGTATATATATATATATATATATATATATATATATATATATATATATATATATATATATATATATGGGTACAGTATAGCCAGATATATATAAAGAAAGTGTTCATACCCAATACATATTAAGATATTGAAAGTGAAGATTCGTCAGTCCGTCATGGACTATTATCAAGCCATGTGTGTGTAGGATGTAGAAGGGTTGTGACATGTAGGATAACATTCGTAATGGGGTTTATGAAACTGAGTTGCAGGGAAGGGTAGATGACCGTGGGGTTCAGGTGCTGACGTATGGGCTGGGGTTTTCCTCTGCTACGATATTCTCTTTAACTTTTTTCAGGTCTGGACCTCAGTGTAGATAATGAGGCAAAGTCGATGAGACCCACGACTCACTTATCATTTACCTCACTTCTATCCGTGTGTAAATATATATAAATATACCCCCCCCCCATCTTACCATATATGCTTAACACCATGTTTCATTTAAAGGTGTTCCAGGGAGGAACGGAGCGTTTTAGAATACTAACCCTTCAATAATCCAATGTTATAATAAATCAAAGTTAATAATAATATTAATTCTTCGGTAAAGAAAGCAGAGTTTCTTTACCTGATGATTATTGCTTATTAATACATCTTCAGAAGGAATTCATTCTGAAGATGTATTAATATACGAAAGTACTTAAGGAAATTCCTGTTTCAATTCATCCTCCGTGGTCGGACACTCTCATATTATATATATATATATATATATATATATATATATATATATATATATATATATATATATATATATATATATATATATATATATATATATATATATGCGTGTGTTTGCGTGTGTATTTGTGTGTGTGTGTGTGTGTGTGTGTGTGTGTGTGTGTGTGTAAAGTACAGTTCTTACAAATTCCCCAATATTCAGGAATAGAACCAATGTTTGTCGCTGGTAAGCCAAGATTACAGGAATATTTAATATACTACAAGTGAGTTCATTCATACAAACTCAATTTGACATCTGTATGTGATTTGTCCAACAACAACATCCCAGAGCTGGATATTGCAACATAGTTGCCGTCTTTGGCATGCAATAAGCCTTTAATACATCTCATAACATTGTTTTTTGAGTCTAGTCGTACTGAATGTCAACACGTCTTACCTCCGTTACTACCTCGTTATTTCGTTTACAGTCATATTGCCTTGGGGTCTTAACTGAAGCTTCATTATCTGCACATTTGTTATCAGTAAGCTGGACAGTGTTTTGTTAATAAACATTTCAGTGCTTGATGTGGGAATGGCCTGATATATATATATATATATATATATATATATATATATATATATATATATATATATATATATATATATATATATACTACAAAAATCATAGTTGTTAGACTATGTCGTTAGTCATTAGACAACGGTGACTGGGATGTGTATTAGTAATAGGCTTCTGAAGATTACTTTGAGGAAAGATTGTAGTTTGAGAGATTGTAGCACAGAGCTGAGTAACGCCGTGAGAATATATATCTACAAGTCATTTCAATTTATCATATATTCCAGTTAGCTGGGTTTACCACAGGGGGGAGATTTATGCCTGCTACAATATGTCAAGGAATTCACATAAAACTGTATTTGTTGACGCAAATGTACACACATACACACACACACACACACACACACACACACACACACACACACACACACACACACACACACACACACACACACACACAAAGGCGGGATCCAAGAGTCAATGCTCGATCCTGCAAGCACATATAGGTGAGTACACACACACATATGCACACACACACACACACCACACATACACACACATGTAGATATGATAGAGCCCAGTAGGCTCAGGAATCTGTACACCAGTTGATTGACAGTTGAGAGGCGGAACCAAAGAGCTAGAGCTCAACCCCCGCAAGCACAAATAGGTGAGTACATACACACACAGCTGGAATTAAACTTCCGAGGATGCACAGGATGGCGAAGAGAAACCTTACAATGGGACTCATGGTTTAAATCATTGTAGATGGTAGATGAAGATGTAGAGAGAAAAAATGTATAGATCCGTCACGAGTGGAGAATTACGCTGTAGCAAATCAACAGATAGAAGTTAGAATAAAAAAAAAGACTGAAAAAAAAGATCTTAAGGTTACGAGGGAACTCTGTATGAGGCAGAAAGAGGAAATAAGCAGGAGTATGATAGCTAACAAGAACAACAACCAAGGAGGTATACAGCTACGACCGGTAACCTGTGTTTACAATATGAAAGTTGCTGAGGCTTCACACTTCAATCCCTCCCCCAACACCCTTCTCCATTCCTCCCAACACCCATTTACCATTCCACATATCTTCTCCTCCTCACTCCATAACTATTATTTCTGTACCTCACTAATTCCTAATCCACAGCATATATCCAAAGCCTACAAGCCCTTCCCTCCCTCCCTCCCAATCTCCTGTTATCCAATTAGCCACTGTTAACTCACTGCTCTGCAGTCCAATGCTCTCTTCCTCCAACCAAACTGCCAACCTTTTCCATACCTTCTACACCTGAACTAACCCAGTATCTCATTCCCAAGCTGCCCATACAAAGACCAGAGTATCAATAATAAAAATGTGGTACAGAAATGCTGATGGAATATCAAACAAAGTGGATAACCTAAAACATAGGAATGGTGCAACAAACCCCCTAATAATAGCAACAGTTCAATCTAAATTAACTGAAATTTTCAATAACGCAATATTCCCATAAATATAGATAAAAAATAGAGAAAGAGAGTAGAGAAGGGGAGGGCGAGTATCACTGCTGTCAAAAAAGATAGCTGCTTTGAAGAGATCCCTGTAGATGAATATACCAATAATGCACATTATGTCACAAGAATAATTTCAGTGGAAGGAAAAAAAGTAACTTTGGCTGTAATTTACAATCTATCAAAGAATCACAGAAGATCCAGACAAGAATGTGAGAATGCAAATTGCGCTTCCATAAATGCAAAGTGTGGCTGAATTATCTCATAGGTTGAGAACAAACCTTCTAGTAATGAGAAAATTACAATCAAGGGCAGACCCACTTGGAATCATTGTATTTGAGAGGGAGGAGATGAAACATGGAGAGCACAACCAATAGAAGATGCAGAAAGAAACTTCTTAACACAACATGTTATGGAGGAAACACGAAAACAAGGCATAGACGACCCTGCAACATTCGACTTAATCTTCACACAGAGCGAAATGGACACTGAGAACATTTAACGTGAAATGCCATTGGGACAAGTGACTGTTGTGTACTAATCTTTGATTATGTAATTGTTATGAAAGCCGTGACAAGTGGAAGAGAAGAGGGGAGGGTAAAACTAGCTCTCCATAAAGTCAAATACCAGGTCAGAAAATTTTTAGAGAAAATACCTTGGGGGAAATAAAATTAAGAGACAAAACAGCACAATGCAAGAAGGACTACATCAAAGAACTAGCCAAAGCAAAGAAGCTGGAATAAGATTTATACCGCCCCTAAGGGATAAACTAACCATGATAAAAATATGCCCATTGTTTAATAGACAATGTTTCAAAGGTAAAAAAAGAGAGCTACAATAGAGCAAGGAAAAAATACAGGGAGCACACAACAGAGGAGAAACACGACATATATAAATAGGAAAGAGGAATGAATAGAGCAACAATTTTAAGAGCAGCAGAGAGAAGGAGAGAGGAGAGTTGACTACAAAACCATTACACAATGAGTGAAATGTAGATTCCATAATATAAAACAGAATAACAAATTGTGAGTTAACACTAAACCAAATCTGACCATAGAGGCCAAAAAACTAACAGAGTCCCATCAGATACACATTAATTACTGGCTGCAGCCGCCGGAAATCAGGCCAAGTTGGTATGTAGTCCAATGTACACAACATAAGTGAACTCAGCCTTAGACTTCTGCATGGACGCAATATCTAAAGTAACCCCCTTTCAAAATTCTAAATATTCAGCTATATGCTAATTGACTTTTTCTAGACTCAAGTTGTTCGTATACTGTAACTGAATAGAGAGGTTATTCTCGATATAATTACTAAGCCGGTATTAATATACAGCTCATAGAAGGTATATGAGGATATGATTGAAGCTGAGATAAAGGGACAGAGTGAAGGAATTGTGTCCAAACACTAGGGCTATAGGGAATCGAACGCCGACCTGCAAGAAGCTAGGCCGACGCAGTACCATGCAGTCCAAGTAGATAGGTCATGGTAAAAAAAATAGGTTTTAGAAGAGCAAATATATAATAATAATAATAATAATAATAATAATAATAATAATACAAAAGACTTGGATTAGTACTGACCTTTTACACTGAGAGTGATCGCGTAGAGGAGAAAACTGACTCTCCGGAGAGAGGTCACGCGGGGCATCTCGCTATTCCTTCCACTTGGAGGAGGTCACAATGTTTGGCACTGTGGCACTGGAGCTGGGACCCAGGGTTCGGGTTCTTGAGGTGGGTCACGGGGTTGGGCGCTGAATGTGGGTCAGAGTGCATTCAATCGGAAGTGAGTTACACGCCATGGATTGGAGTGTAATCACTCGCTTCTGGTACGAGGTGGATTACAGGATCTGGCAGTCTGGCTGCGTTATCCACCTCCAACGAAGCCTTCATAGACTTGAGCCCTCATGTAGCTAGCTAAAATATGCCTAGCTTTCCTGCTTCCCTAATCTATTTACATCTTTTAGAGAGTAAAAAATTAGCTTAAATCTGTTGTCATTTATTT
The DNA here is from genome assembly GCF_040958095.1 of Procambarus clarkii. Classification (NCBI taxonomy): domain Eukaryota; kingdom Metazoa; phylum Arthropoda; class Malacostraca; order Decapoda; family Cambaridae; genus Procambarus; species Procambarus clarkii. Next base: position 28,242,668 of record NC_091202.1, on the reverse strand, counting down.
TCAGTAATACTTGTCATTTTGTTGAGTAAACTATTACACTGCATATCTGTTCATTTTATTTTATAAATTTATTATAACACTTTTTCATTTTTAATTCACACTGCTGAAATATATCGTTCTTCAATTGTTCAAATCAGTAAATAGGACTTTTCCCTTAAATATTTATTTTGTCCCTTCGTTTATTTAAATTTTAGATAAATGATCATTTGTTAACACTTTCTAACAGTTTTACAGATATTCTAATACCAATGCAGTATTTTTTTCCCCATTTTCTGAAAATATAATAAAAACACATCAATGTATATATGTAATACATATAATACATATAATATATATGTATATATAATACATATAATATATAAGTAATACATGGAAGGAATGTAAGCAAAGACAAGTATACCTTATCCAAGTGAACAAAAAGGTAAAATACGCTGCAATAAGAAATTGTGGAAGTCACCTCTATCCTCAACTTTAAGTTGAGGATTCAAGTCATAATAATTAAATTGCATCGCAACATTGCATCACAACAGAGGGGGGGCTAAAGAGCTAGAGCTCCCTCCTCCGTAGTCACTGATAGGTAAGTCACTGATAGGTAAGCACATTGCCAGCAATCTTGCCATCCTCTTATTTGCCATTTAATTTCGGTCGAGAATTCGCATTTCCGGCCTCTCGGGACGCCCTGTATTTGGCACCTCACTTGCCATTTTTTTACAAGCCATTTCCCCCACTTGGAATTTTTCTTTCTGCTGCACCGACCGCCTGATAGTTCCGCTCTTTGAGGTCTCTCTCTCTCTCTCTTCCTTGGCGCTCTGCCTGGCCACTGCTCCTTCACATCCTCTCTGTGGAACTGCACCTTTACATACTCTGAGTGATACTTCATGCAGGTTGGCGTTCAATTCCCGACCGTCCAAGTGGTTGGGCACCACTTCCCCCCAACCTACCCCCATCGTATCTTAAATCCTTATTCTGAACCCTTCCAAGTTCTATATAGTCGTAATGGCTTGGTGTTTTCCAGTGATATGGCCGTCCCCTGCATGTGAGTGATACTGCTTCATATCCTCTACATTACACCCTTGTTCATATTTTCTATATTGCCGGTATTTCACTATATATATATATATATATATATATATATATATATATATATATATATATATATATATATATATATATATAAATATATATATATATATATATATATAAATTATATATATATATATATATATATATATATATATATATATATATATATGTATATATATATATATATATATATATATATATATATATATATATATATATATATATATATATATATATATATTATTAAATATGACCGAAAAAGTAAGATTAATAATTCTAACACTAATTTTCTCGATCTTTCTTACGTTTCTTTTCACTGTTGATGGTAATTCAAAAATCAATTCTCCAAAATTCATTTTTTTTTCTAGTCTGACGCGACACTTGAGCGCGTTTCGTAAAACTTATTACATTTTCAAAGACTTTAGTTTACACACACACACACAACTTTAACTGAATAGAGCTTAAACATCTTCGAGTTTTTTATACCTACATTTGGGTGAGGTGACATGTTACAATAGTTTTGGATGAGGTGAAAATAAACTTTTTACACAAGACAGAACACGAAACAATGGGTATTAAAGGTAGGTAACTGCAGAAGGCCTATTTTTATTGGCCCATATTTCTTGATGCTTCTATATTGGAGCGGAGTCTTGAAGTGGGTAGAATATAGTTGTGCATTAATTGGCTGTTGATTGCTGGTGTTGACTTCTTGATGTGTAGTGCCTCGCAGACGTCAAGCCGCCTGCTATCGCTGTATCTATCGATGATTTCTGTGTTGTTTGCTAAGATTTCTCTGGTGATTGTTTAGTTGTGGGAAGAGGCTATATGTTCCTTAATGGAGCCCTGTTGCTTATGCATCGATAAACGCCTGGAAAGAGATTTTGTTGTCTTGCCTATATACTGAGTTTTTTGAGGCTTACAATCCCCAAGAGCGCATTTGAAGGCATAGACGACGTTGGTCTCTTTTAAAGCGTTCTGCATTAAAAGAGCAGTATATATGTATATATACTTGTATATATATATACAAGCGTATATATGTATATATATATATATATATATATATATATATATATATATATATATATATATATATATATATATATATATATATATACCTAAAGATCCAGCCACTCTCTACACGTCTCACTCTCATTTCTAGTTGGTCGAGAGTGAGTACTGTAAACTGTGTATAGTATAAACGTAAACTGTATATACGACTGTAAAAAAAATAGTGCGAGAGTTCCACCCTTGTTTGGGTTCTCACCTAGATTGATACCGACTTAGATAACTAGGTGATTAGGTTTACTAGTCGTAGTAAAACGACTAGTTCTATTCTCGCTTGCAAAGAACGAACTCGGATTCTTAGGCCTGACTTCCGACGTATTTCATGGGTTTTCATCCATATCTCTAAGAGATAGATGTCTGTCTGTCTATCTGTGATTGAAGGCCAGAAGGTCGCGGCTAGCCACACTCGCAACTTTCCATGGTGAATGGTGAGTGAATGGGAAGTGTAGCAGGCTGGTTGTTCGGGGGGTTCGACTCCCATGATCGTCTATAAATAGAATTGACTCCTATTGCAACAAACAGCGAATCGTGTGAAGCCTGAAATGTGAGTTCGAGTTTCCCACCAAGGTTTTCCAATTAATTTATCCGCTGTTAGCAGCGTTGAATTAACGTCGAAAACATTGATTCAGCGTCGATGACGTTCATTCTGTGTTTATAACGTTGATTCTGCGTCAATAACAATGATTCGGCGTCGATAACGTTCCTTCAACGAGGATAATGTTGATTCAGTATAACTGGAACATAGTTTGCTCATTGGGAGAGAGAACATGAAGGATTAAATAAATGGAAAGTGAGAAAGCAAAAGAGGGAGGGAGGAATGGCATTGTGAGAGCCTGTGAGGTACAAAATGAGGTAAAATGGGAGGGGAGGGAGGAAGGGAAGGATGGAGAACTGAAGGGAAGGAGAAGGAGAAGGAGAGAGGAGGGTAGAATGGGATGAAGGGAGAATGGAAGAATAGAAGAGAGGGAGAGAGAGAGAAAGAGAGAGAGAGTATGAAGCTACCTACCTACCTTTCCATGTGGAGGTTCCGAGAATCAACTTCCCCGTGGCCCGGTCTCTGAACAGCTCTCCTGGTTCGTGGTTAGGCCAACCAGGCAGTTGGATGCGACTGTTCGCAGCCTGACGTATCATAGCTTGGTTGAAAAGCTCTCTTTTGGAGGTGTTTATCAAGTTCTCTTTTGAACACTGTGAGGGGGCAGCCAGTTATGCCTCTTATGTATAGCGGGAGAGTGTTGAACAGTCTTGGGCCTTTGATGTTGATATAGCGTATCTCTTTCTGCGTATCTATTGCATCTCTGCTTTTCAATAGGACTAGTTTGAATATCCAGCGATGTCTACTGAATTCCTGTGATGTTATTTTCGTGGGCAGATTCTGAGCAAGTCCCTCTCATATTTTCCAGGTCTAAATTATTGTGTATCTCTCTCTCCTCTGCTCTAGAAAATATAGATTTAGAATTTTTAAGCTATTTCAGTAATTTAGAGTGGATTTATAGCATTTAGAGTGGATTTATAGCATTTAGAGTGGATTTATAGCATTTAGAGTGGATTTATTGGAGCTGTGAGTGTGCTACAGTACTTCATTCTAGAGAATACTAGGTCTTGAAAAGTATCATCATTTGTATGACACCTTGTTTGAAATATTATTTTTTTATCTAACCGTTTTTGGTTGGGTAAAAATTTTGGTTTGGTCATTTTTCTCGCAGTTGTGACAGCTACTTAATTGAGTTCTTTAATGATAAGGTCTTCCGACATGATTATTCCCAGATCCTTTGCAATGCTTTTTTCGTTCTATAGTGTGATTAATCTGCGTTTTATATAGGGTGTCCGTTTTTCTATATTTTTGTTTTCCAATAGTGCAGGAGCTGGAACTTATCTATGTAAAACATCACATTATTATCTGTGGCCCCAATGAAAGACTTCACGAATATTAGAGTTGAGGTTTGCTGTGTTCTCTATGTTTTTTCTATGTTGTTAACTCGCTTGAAGGTGAATGGGAGACGGACAGACACAGACTCGGACACCTGCTTGCTACCCCATCTGTTTGTCAAAAGATTAGATATCGACGCTTCGGGCTAGCCTCACACAGCTTTGCATGGTGTCTGGGGCCCCTTATGGAAAATCTCAGAAAGGGGTTTGAGGTCTGACACTATACCAGCCAACCTTGATGAGAAACCTACCTTCTCACCCACACCCCTTCCTCATGAAGTCGCTGTAAATGAAATGTGCAACCAAATGTCCGCAGACTTTATTTAAATATCAGGGCATTCTGATTTTGACTTACAAAACAAAGGTTCTGATAACAGATTTGTATTCTCGATACAATGGTGTATGAAGGGTGTAGGGGGGGAAGGGTGTATGTTGGGATACAACTATGAGGGAAATGGGAAAGGTGAGGGGGAGCAAGACATGCAAGGGTGTGTGAGTGAGACCTTGACCAAAGGTCGACCTGGGCACCGCCGGGTAGTCCATCCAGTATTTTTTCATTACTTACCTTTAACGATTTCATCGCTTAACCCATTAGGCTAACTAGCGGCTCTAGCACTATTAAAGTTCTTTATAACATATCTGGAACTCCTTGCACAAAAAAATGCTGCTTGCCATAACATATCAATTCCATTTATAATCGTAAACGCCGTTATCATGTCCCTTTCAACCCTTCTTTCCTTCAGTGTGGTGAAGTATAATACCCTCAGTGTTTGCCCTTCAGTTCAGCAACAAACCTGGTCTAATTACTTTAAAACTTTTATAATTTTACCGTGTCATTTTCATGCAAGGCTTCATGCCTGGGCTGCATATCAGAAGACTGGGTCTCACATAGCATGCGCTGGGGCCTGAAAGTCTCATTCAGGAAGTGAATAGGACCCGGAAGGATCTTTTGTGCATGTTTCTGAAGCACTCACATTATTCTGCCAATGAGTGCTTCTGGCATTAAATTCGGGTTAATGTGAACTCAGAGGGCTATCTATCTCTTGTTGTAGAGATCATCTCACTTCTGTTACAGTCTTCATAACTTTGGATTTGGTTGTGTTAAACTCTAGCAGACACTTTTCAAGCCCCTTCTGAGGAGTCAAGAATATCAGTCTCTGTCCTTATTCTTCTCATTAGTTGGCATTGTATGCAAACATTTACATAAAGGTGACAATACCCCTTTGTCAGGTCGTTTGCAAATATTAGAACAGGATACACCCCAGAGTCAACCCTCACAGTTCGGGACTCGTAACCCTTTCTTCTCTGATTGCTCTTACTGTGAAAATTGCTTCTTTCTAAAGAGGTACTCTTTCACTGACATTAGGACTGTGTGTGTGTGTGTGTGTGTGTTTGAATGTGTGTGTGTGTTTGTGTGTGTCTGTGTGTGTGTGTACTCACCTAGTTGTGTCTGTAGGATCGAGCATTGACTCTTGGATCCCGCCTTTCGAGCATCGGTTGTTTACAGCAATGACTCCTGTCCCATTTCCCTATCATACCTAATTTTAAATTTATGAATAAAGTTTGCTTCCACAACCTGTTCCCCAAGTGCATTCCACTTTTCCACTGTGTGTGTGTGTGTGTGTGTGTGTGTGTGTGTGTGTGTGTGTGTGTGTGTGTGTGTGTGTGTGTGTGTGCGTGTGTGTTAATGAGTGAAGAATGAAATAAATTAATTGTATATTTTTCTGTTTGAAAACTTGATATAGAATTCTTCCTTAGGAAATGACTACAAGCAAGTTTCTTCCTTCCTCCAGAACATCATGGCCTTGTGTTTCCTTAAGAGGTATTGATCATCCAGATGCCACACTCCTGGGATATGACTCCCAAGTTTGTGTTCCAAGTTTTACGTGCTGCCATTCTCTCAGGAATACTGTTCCTCGCATCCCTCAGTAATATTTATGTTGGCCTCCTCTGCAACTCTGGTTGCGTGGGTGTTTATGTGTGGTACATATTCCTATTTACATGTTTCAGTTCAAGCTGATGTATTAGCTTTAGCCTCAGCATTAACAGCATTGCTGTACAAAACAGTATTGCTGTATCTTTGCATGACGATAACGTTATTTTTTTTATATTGTTACGTTGATGCGACGTTTCAGCAACGTAATGACGTTATAAAATACTTTACGTTGTTTTGTTTGTGATGCGGTTAAGACCTGACCATATTTGCATATGATTAGCGTCAAGCTGAGTAGACAAATCTAGAGAATATTGAAAGATTGCAATCTATCCCTTTCATTGTGAAACATTGTTGCACAATGAGCAATGTTGATTGGCATTGTGTAACTAATGTCACTGCTCATAAATTTTACCACACAGCTCTTTACGTATACTTAAAGTGTCGCAATTACCGTCACAAGAGTGAATTTAAAAGCACTCTGATATTGTCGGTTCCTCAGACTAATAATCATTGCCGTCTATAGGCTACACGCGTGGGTTTGATTTTTATGTTTATTGTTAATGCAAAATACTCCAAAATTAACGCGTGTATCATCGAGAAAACGATGTCCGACAATGCACAAAGAGGTTAAGTTTCGTGAAACTTTATTTTTCTCTTATTCTTGCACAAACATATCTTATAGAGTTTTCACAGAACATGAAAAATGCTCGAACTCGTGATATATAGAATCAAGAATTCCCCAAAATATTTTGCAAGGTCTGTAAGCAACTCTGATCCAGCAATATACTTTCTCTGGCCGAGAAATGGGACATTAATGCATTTTCCCAACAAAACAAAAACCTAATAAATTTTGTCGAGATCTTACTGTAGTTAAATTAACTGGTCGTGGACATTTCTTTGAGGACTGTAAGTTACTTCACCTGCATTATTTTCCGCGCCAAAAGATGCTTAGCTGGTTTCATGCAAGGAAGACTGGGAAATGTAAATGTTGAGCAGGTTTTAAAACCAAATTTCTCATATAAAATAATATAGCACACTTCAACGTAATGTTTATCTCTATGTTCTTTTGCTATATTATTGCAATTTTGTGAAGAAGTTTTTGGTATATTCTTTAGCGATTCCTGAGTGGTGATATTTTTTAGGTGAACTCTCCCAGTCGCTTTCTGTTCACTGGTCTTAAGGACCAACTTCCTGTGCTTGCAGCCCTGAACTAAAGCTCTCAGGAAGGGATTAAAACCAATAAACTGAATTACCTAGATGCAAAATTATTTGTTTAAGAATTCAAATAAAAAAGTCGAAATACAACACTATTGAGACATGAAATTTAGGATTAAGCATATGGAGAAACTTACTACAATGCCGTAGCGTCTGATTGAAGGTGAAGAAATGATCAAATGCATGCGTAAGTGTTTATAAAAAAAAAAATTCTTAAGTAACTTACATTCTTTCTCAAGGTGCTGTATACAATGTTCTGCTGAACATTACATACAGCAGAACATTGTATACAGTACCATGAAAAAGGCTGGAGGGTTACATTTTAAAAATTAGTTTTTTTCAACTCAAATATAAATTCGGTTTTTCCTTTACTTTCACTATACATATTATCGGCTTTTTGAAAACTGAAATAATAAATTACCCTTACGAGGGTTTTTAATAATTAAGATGTATTATTCTTTCTGAAATAAATGCATTACCCTCAACTTACATCACAGATTATGGATTGGCAGAGGAAGGAGCTCGCTATACCCTCCTTCACAGAACATTTGGGGATCAGGTCTGAATATATTACGATCTTGGAGACAGAGCAAATACCACACATCTCCCTCGCCTCACGCAGGCAACCCATCCCCCTCCCCTCTACCGTATTCTCCATTAGATCTCTCTTAAGTGTATTCTGCTCTTTGTCCAACTCTTGCGAGCGTTCTCAGGTCTTTCCAAGAGCCGTATGGCGGTAGCAGAAGAAAGCAAGCACTACTGAATTTTAATACTGAATCTATTTGAACGTCGGGGGCAAGTAGATTTTTAGTGGGAATACAGTATAACAATATATTTAATGATCGGAAACTAGGCATTTAAGAAAACACTGTGTAACGCTATACTGGATCCCTGAACCACTAGACACATAAGGGGAAACACAATATAACACAATACTGGATCACTGGACCATTAGACCCAGAGAGGAACACAGTATATCAACATACTGGATCACTGGACCATTAGACCCAGAGGGGAACACAGTATATCAACACACTGGATCACTAGACCATTAGACCCAGAGGGGAACACAGTATATCAACACACTGGATTACTGGACCACCAAGCACCTGACAGCACTGAAGAACAGTGAATACTGTCAAACGCTGTAACATAACTACCTTTAAAATGCATCGGAGAAATAAAGCGTCCGTAAACTGAATATACAATTGTTATTGACTCACAGCCGGACGCAAGCACAGTCAAATTAATAGTTCTATCTTTTTTACATTCACTAATCGAGAAAAAATAAAGCTTTTCAATGGTATATCGTCTCTCTATATTTCTTTGGTGTTTTTTTGCTGGAAACTAGTAAAAAACAAAAATTCATCGCACATAATTGATTTACAAGCACGTTTCGGTGCGTCCTAGAGTACCCCCCTTGAATCGTAAATGGGTGCTCATCACCCTTGAATCATTGAATCGTGGGAAGATGCGTAGTTGTCTTGAATCGAGGAAGGGTGAGAATCGTGGCTGGTGGTGATGGGAGCATTTTTGATGCTGTATATTGGATTGTTCAGATTCTATAAACTATATTAGACACGGGGGGCCTATAGTTGAGTCTATAGGATTTCATAGATTTCAGTCACGTTCACCTCACTGTCTGCAACGTTCATTAAATGATCGACATTTAATAGAATTCATTGTCTTTTTCTTAGTGAATACATTCTAAATGTATATTTACATACCTCCCTTCGTATACATCCTAAATGACAGCGACCTGTTCAATCTCTCAATCTCTCATTGTGCATATCCTCAAGTCCTGTATACATGTATACATGTGGATATACTCCCACATACAGATATACAGCTTGATGAACCAACTCAAGAGAAATGGTCGGTGCCCGCTATTGAACTCTCCTCTCGTAACGTACTGACTGGGAGGAAATACTTGCAGGAAACGATGACACGCAATCTGCGCTGGTTGAACCCATTCCAAGCGTTGGTAAAATATTCATGAACCAGTGTTGGGAAGTGTGTGTTTTGTGTGTGTGTTTGGGTGTGTGTGTGTATGTGTGTGTTTGTGTGTGTATGTGTGTGTGTGTGTGATGGGAGAAGGAGATGAATATCCAGGATTTTAAATCTCTAGGTCACCTTTTGCAATGATTTTCAAATATGTAGTTTTTTAGTGTTTTTTAATTTTAAAATTGTGTGTGGAATTGGCATCATCGTGATCTAGATCATTGCAATTGTATGCTGTTTCCTTTTCAATAGGTGTATTGTCTCGGATATATTTGCTTTATCTAGATTTCTAGCATTCATTCATTTCCTATTGAGCTTATATTTATTGCAGTTATTTTTAGATGTACACTGAAATTAGTATACTCACTCTCTCTCTCTCTCTCTCTCTCTCTCTCTCTCTCTCTCTCTCTCTCTCTCTCTCTCTCTCTCTCTCTCTCTCTCTCTCTCTCTAGCTCTAGCTATAGCTCTCGCCCCCTCTCTTGGGTAAAATAATGAGTGGAAATTCAACATTGGTTGTGGAATATAGTTATGTTTACAAAATACTGTGTAAACATATGAGGAATTCCTCATAAAGAAGAGAATGGGAAACACAGAACCTTTTTTTTTTGTCCAGAAATTCATTGAATCATAAATGGTCGGCATTCGTCCATTAAGTGATTGAAACAAGTTGGTATTATTATAATGGAGCATGCATACTATTACATTCACTCATGTATGCATGTATGAACACACACACAAATACACACATACACACACACACACACACACACACACACACACACACACACGCTCACACACACACACACACACACACACACAGGTGACACAGATTAAGCAAGAAAGAGAGGGCTGGGCGGACTGCATTTTCTTGGATTGTCGGAAAGCCTTTGACACAGTACCGCATAAGAGGCTGGTACATAAGCTGGAGAGACAGGCAGGTGTAGCTGGTAAGGTGCTCCGGTGGATAAGGGAGTATCTAAGCAATAGGAAGCAGAGAGTTACGGTGAGGGGTGAGACCTCCGATTGGCGTGAAGTCACCAGTGGAGTCCCACAGGGCTCTGTACTCGGTCCTATCTTGTTTCTGATATATGTAAATGATCTCCCGGAGGGTATCGATTCATTTCTCTCAATGTTTGCGGACGATGCTAAAATTATGAGAAGGATTAAAACAGAAGAGGACTGTTTGAGGCTTCAAGAAGACCTAGACAAGCTGAAGGAATGGTCGAACAAATGGTTGTTAGAGTTTAACCCAACCAAATGTAATGTAATGAAGATAGGTGTAGGGAGCAGGAGGCCAGATACAAGGTATCATCTGGGAGAGGAAATTCTTCAGGAGTCAGAGAAGGAAAAAGACTTGGGGGTTGATATCACGCCAGACCTGTCTCCTGCAGCACATATCAAGCGGATAACATCAGCGGCATATGCCAGGCTGGCCAACATACGAACGGCATTCAGAAACTTGTGTAAAGAATCATTCAGAACTTTGTATACCACATATGTCAGGCCAATCCTGGAGTATGCAGCCCCAGCATGGAGTCCATATCTAGTCAAGGATAAGACTAAACTGGAAAAGGTTCAAAGGTTTGCCATCAGACTAGTACCCGAGCTGAGAGGTATGAGCTACGAGGAGAGACTACGGGAATTAAACCTCACTTCGCTGGAAGACAGAAGAGTTAGGGGGGACATGATCACCACATTCAAGATTCTGAAGGGGATTGATAGGGTAGATAAAGACAGTCTATTTAACACAAGGGGAACACGCACAAGGGGACACAGGTGGAAACTGAGTGCCCAAATGAGCCACAGAGATATTAGAAAGAACTTTTTTAGTGTCAGAGTGGTTGACAAATGGAATGCATTAGGGGGTGATGTGGTGGAGGCTGACTCCATACACAGTTTCAAGTGTAGATATGACAGAGCCCGATAGGCTCAGGAATCTGTACACCTGTTGATTGACGGTTGAGAGGCGGGACCAAAGAGCCAGAGCTCAACCCCCGCAAACACAACTAGGTGAGTACAACTAGGTGAGTACACACACACACACACACACACACACACACACACACACACACACACACACACACACACCACACACACACACACACACACACACACACACACAGAAATAGGATGAGTTGAATAAGTTTAGGTCATTAAGTTGACCTAAAGGAGCAAGAAAGAGCTCACGAGTTGGTTGTCGTTAATGGTTGTAATAGTTCAAAGGTCACGGTAGGGAATATAGTTTGTTGTGGCTCAGCTACTAGTATTACCTAGTGGTACTGTGGGGTTGTTACCTCTGGGTGTTGTGGGGTATTCCTGGGTGTAATTGGAGGTGTTGCTAGGTAGCATTGTGGGGGCTTTAGCTGTTGGTGTTTTGGGGTGTTATTTGCTGGTGTTGTAAAGTGTAAGCTGTTGTGTTTCTTCCAAGGTACTGTGAAGTGTTAGCTGATGTTGTTGCTGGTGTTATCTGCAGGTGTTATGGAGCATTATCTGGTGATGTGGTGTCTGGTGTTGCTGTGGGTGTTACTAGTTGTGTTGCTCGAGTTTAACTCTTTGTGTTTTTGCATCTATACCTCATCACTCGTTGATCAATAGATTGGTAAAGCTATTTTCTTAGCAGTTTTCAGTTCCACAGTAACCAAATGTGATTTTACACGTAGAGTTTTCCTCCAGTTCTTCTCACCTAGTTTGTTCAATATGCTTTCCTAAATACTCTTTCGTCAAAATATTTTCCTCAATTTATTTTCTTGTCATTTAGGCTCATTTCATAATAATGATTAAGTTTATTGTTTACCTGATCGTTCGTTTGCCATATAGATGGTCGACATTTACATGAGAATATATCTGAGGATTTTGTACATTGTTAACATATCTCCTGTGTGTCTTTTTTCTAATAACGAAAACTATTATTTAATTTAGCCTTCGTAGATGTCACTGCTTTGTTATTTCAGGGGCCATCTTGGTGGTGAGCCCATGGACTGGCCTTCTTTATATTTTCATCTTCATCACCTTGTACTTAGTATAATTGAAATCAAATATCCACATTCTTGATCAGTATTGTATTGCGACATATTGTTTTGCTATTTTTTGCAGTTGGCCTCTATCCTCTGCTTAAAAGGAAGAGGGTAGATGCCTATGTTGACCCTTGTGGGTCTAGCCACTTGTTCCAACTGAAACTTCATTCTCTAACCATTACTCTCAGTTCTCTGTCAAGCAGTTACTCCTTTTCTTACACCGAAAGCTGGTTAACCGTCTTGCGGACTAGTCCTTTTTAAGGAAAAATTTCGAGTTTTGCTGGTTATCTATTCTCGTTGATTTTTGGGATAACTGGATATGTGTTGCAGTTGAAAGTATGGAGAGGAAACAGGCTTAGGCATAGAAAGTTCATTATGGTATGGTTTTCTCTGTAAAATGTTTGAGAGGGATTTTCTTTCCTAATATAACACATACACTTTTTACTAATAAAGTTGTGTTTTTAACTATTGTTTTATTCTTTTTTCATGTTTGCCTACTCTGTCCAAAGTCTTCTTGTGGGATATCATGATTATATTCCTATAGTATAATCCCATGCGTAGTTATCGTAATCTTGAGCTCAAAGTCTTAATGTAACCAGCGTTTATACTTAAGATCACTGTAAATATGTCCTTCTCAACATCACACAATAAAGGTGAAATCTTCCTAATGAGGAGTTCCTCTAAATAAAGGTGTTGCATTATCATGCCAAAGTTATTTTCAGGAACGGTAATAAAATATTGGTCTGAGAGGTTCTTTCACTTCAAGAGAAATATTCTTGTCATGGAGAAGTTTTCAGTAAAGCAGAACTGTCTTAATGTAGGTGTGCCTTCATAATAAGGAAAGTATTTGGCATCTACAGTCTAGAAAATATAGTTTTTCATTTTTAAAATACGATCAAATTACTGAATTGAATAACTAAATCTCGTTGGATGAACATTTAATCTATGGATGGACTGGATTAAAATGAATTAAAATCAGAAGGAATCTACCTATAAATTTCCTAGGTAGATTCCTAGAATCTATCTAGGAATATACATATATAAATTTAATTTATATTTGAGAAAACTGATGTTTTTAATAACATGACATGAAAACATTTATAAATGTGCCTTTAGGCATAGCCTCAGTTGAGCAAGTACAGTTTGTGGATGGGATGTAGGAAGCCTTTAGCCTTCCTCAGGGAATTTGGAAACTAGGCAAAGTTTGGTGAAATTCAATTCAATTGCGCCTGAATGAACAGTTAAAAGAATAACGCATAAACTTTCAGTTACATTCTATGATATATTTTGCAGTATGTATTCACCGATTGAATTCTATTGTTAATATTGACGAATAATTCAACTGTTGATATATGTGAATAATTCTACTAATGGATTGAACGTGTCATTTAGTCCAGTATTTTTCTTTCTATATTGTTCTTCAGGAGTCCCTGGTTTTGTGGTGGTGTTGAATGCACTCCCGAGTTGCAATTTTTAATCCGTATAACAGCTTCAACATCCGTTCAGTTGGATATTAAAGCATTAAAGCTTCATTATCCATTCCATTTGGATTATCCTTCTGGAATCCATTCCAGATTGCCATTCTAAAATACTCTCATGTCACTCTCAAGGTGACGTAGCATCAAGCTTTGATCGTTCAAGCTGTGACAGTCGGCAAAAGGCACATATGTAATTTTTTTTACATTTATCGGTTACGTATATTACGTAATGATGAATCATCATTGTTTACTATGATGGTAATAATAAAATATTATTATTAGCCTATATAATATGGTTTTGCGCATAGGCCTAGGTGCTCAGTTCGGTGTTTTAATATCTTTTGCAAGAATTTGTGTTTATTTGTCAGAAATGAAGTTAAAAAAAAGAGGATGGCAATGAACAATTGGAAGTAAACTAAGTTCATGTTAGGAAAGATCTGAACGTAATCACCTACGAGCCTTTGTGAACGGTTTTTCTCATCAACAGGAAAGGAAAATGGGAGGGGGAGAGCTGGCTTAAATAAACACATCCAGATATATTCACTTAAAAGTGTACTCCGCTTGTACACATTATGTGTCAGTATATACACCCATACCACACTTAATTTCTTGAATAAGTTGAGGTATTATAAAGTATTCTTGCTGCTTTTTTCAGTAAGATATTATGACGGGTTTAACTACACTACCGCGAGTGGCAGACCTTAAGCCAACTGAAACTGAATTGAAGAGCCGTCCAATTTACTGAGGACACGTTTTCTGAGGGTATCTGGGTACAGGCTTATGATTCTGAACATTGGTATATCGTGTAGCACAGAAGACAGGTACGGTACAGCAGCTTAAGCTGAGCTGTAGGAAGAGACCTTTGAACATGTCAACAAGAATCAGAAATTATCTACTATTGTACCTCCCAATAAAAAAAATATAAATAATACCTCTGTTCAACTTTTTGAAACATCAATCAGACGGGCTTAGTGCATGCGTAAAAATAAACGATTTTAAAATTTGTTGTATATGCTATTAGTTTTATACGCCATGAGTTTGACTTTCATGCATTAATGATTGTATTTACGCATATAATTTGCGTTTCTGAATTGATGACAGTTAAATTCACTCTATATTCACAGTTCATTAAATTTAGCTCCCAAATTGGCTGTTATTCACTTGATGCCACAAACACTCGTTTCAGCGCTGCGATAGTTCTGAGTTTAATTTACTTTGGGATCTGTATTTACCTAAATATTTGAATTTTTTACTCTGATGGTCATACAACTGTGCAGTGTTGCTTTGTATCATACATGTATAATACGCATTAATGTTTTGTGTGATCAACACACGTATTATGCATTGTTGTTCAGGATGATCATTCATTCAATGAATTGTTGATTTGTTTGATATATATACACTCAAACAACACTCATACAGACTTACTTAGACAATGTAATGAATTCCAATTGCTATTTTCCCTGGTTTTCTTATCAAATTTATATGTGGCACTAAATATTTTATCTAATCTATTAAATTTATCTATGCCAGTTACTCTGAAGAAATTTCTGGTGATATCTATTTGTCTCCTGTTCCCATTTATGCTCCTTTGTTGTTCTGCTTCAGATCCTGAATCTTTATTCTGTCTAATTCTTCATTTCCCTTTAGAATCTTACATGTCGTTAACATGTCTGTCTTATTTATTTTTTCTTCTACTAGTGAATGTGGGTTATCCGGCTTTGCCAGGGTCTATCTGACTGTCTTCCCACTTTTTCTTTACCTATCTGTATCTCTCTCTTTCTTATAGCTATCACTATCTAACGCTCTCTCTGTGTCTCTGACTTTCTATGTCTCCACTCTACGACCCTCACTTCCTCCTAGCTCTTGTCTCCCGTTCTTTGCCGTCCTCATGAAGCACTGAGACGAATGCATTAGTCTAAGAAGCTTTACTTTTTCTCAAGTCGTTACAGAGAGGAATTTTCCCTTCATGGTCTAAGATCAATTCGGTAACCATTTCTCAGACAAACTCGGCAGCTATTTTATTTCAGTTTAGGGAATCTTACACTCCTCATCTGCCACAACTCTTCTCGCTAATTTTGTATCGTCTGCAAAGATCGACATATAAGATTCAAGTCGTGTAGATAGGTCATTTGCATAAATGTGTGTGTGTGTGTGTGTGTGTGTGTGTGTGTGTGTGTGTGTGTGTGTGTGTGTGTGTGTGTGTGTCTGTGTGTGTGTGTGTGTGTGTGTGCTCACGTTGTTGTACTCACCAAGTTGTGCTTGCGGGGGTTGAGCTCTGGCTCTTTGGTCCCGCCTCTTAACTGTCAATCAACAGGTAACAGGTGTGTGTGTGTACTCACCTATTTGTGCTTGCGAGGGTTGAGCTTTGGCTCTTTGGTCCCGCCTCTCAACAGATCAATCAACTGGTGGACAGATTCCTGAGCTTCTCGAGCTCTATCATATCTACAATTGAAACTGGGTATGGAGTCAGCCTCCACTACATCACTGCCCCATACGCGTACCACCCGTGTTAAAAAGTTTATCCTTATCTACTCTGTCAATTCCTCTGAGAATTTTGATTTCTGTAGGTAGTAATCATGTCTCCTTTTACTCTTCTGTCTTCCAGTGTCGTGAGGTGCATTTCACGCAGCCTTTCCTCGCAACTCATGCCTCTTAGTGTGAGTTACTTAGTGTGTGTGTGTGTGTGTGTGTGTGTGTATGTGTGTGTGTGTGTGTGTGTGAGTGAGTGTGTGTGTGTGTGTGTGTGTGTGTGTGTGTGTGTGTGTGTGTGTGTATGTGTGTGTGTGTGTGTGTGTGTGTGTGTGTGTGTGTGTGTGTGTGTGTGAGTGTGTGTGTGTGTGTGTGTGTGTGTGTGTGTGTGTGTGAGTGAGTGAGTGTGAGTGTGTGTGTGTGTGTGTGTGTGTGTGTGTGTGTGTGTGTGTGTGTGTGTGTGTATTCACCTAGTTGTGCTTGCGGGGGTTGAGCTCTGCTCTTTCGGCCCGCCTCTCAACTGTCAATCAATAAACTGTTACTAACTACTAAACTACTAATTATTTTTTTTCTCTCACAGACACACACACACACACACACACACACACACACACACACACACACACACACACACACACACACACACACACACACACAAACACACACACATACACACATCCCCAGGAAGCAGCCCGTAGCAGCTGTCTAACTCCCAGGTACCTATTTACTGCTAGGTGAACAGGCACATCATGTGAAAAAATCTCTGCCGATTTGCTTCTGCCTCTGCAGGGGATGTCTACCACATATACTAGCATTACGAACCCAGAGCGCTGTCCACTCAGCCGCGAGGCCCTCCCCCAACCCCCAGTGTGTGTGTGTGTGTGTCTGTGTCGATGCGCATGTGCGTATGTGGGAATATGAATGTGTGGTGTGTGTGTGTGTTTGTGTGTGTGTGTGTGTGAGTGCACGCACGCGCGCACGTACGTGCATGCGTGCGTGAGACTATTAATTACAAGCTGGCTTTCACTCTTACCTTAATTAATGTGATTATAATGGATAATACATAACACCATTTATTAAATAAAATATAGGCCTATCGTCCGATTAACCACATTTATACTCACACAAATATATCGATTGGCTAAATTTCACAGCATCCCTTCTGTGGTATCCTTGAGGATTCGAACCTGGCTCTGCCTGAGTGTCTATCCAGGGAAGCCACTCTGCCAGCCAAGGATAAAATGTTGTGGGTATGGCATCAGAGATAAACATTAAAGCTGTGAGATAAATTTCTGCAGATACATATAGATAATATCTTTGATGTTGACCTGATTAGTTGTAAAGTTTACCTGGCTAAGAGTTCTGATGTAAACCTGGGTAAGAAGACTGTGGTAGACTTGGATGAGGTAGTCTGGTAAGTGATCCAAGGTAGATAAGGTACACCCATCTTGAGATCATCTTGAGACGATTTCGGGGCTTTAGTGTCCCCGCGGCCCGGTCCTCGACCAGGCCTCCACCCCCAGGAAGCCAGGAAGCAACCTGTGACAGCTGACTAACACCCAGGTACCTATTTTACTGCTAGGTAACAGGGGCATAGGGTGAAAGAAACTCTACTCATTGATCCTCAATGTATGTAGATTCCGTAGAACTCTTGACCTAGGCAAGAGTTCTAAGGTAGATGTAGACAAAAAGTTCTGAGGCTGGTGGCCAAGTGTTCCTTGTCAGACCTGGACAAGAGCTCTGAGAAAGACCGGAGCAAGAGTTCTCAAGTTTACAAGGAGACAAACTCTCAGATCTCACCTGCTGGTTCGCTCAAAACTTCCTCTAAATTGCTTGCTGTTAGTGCCTTTTCCACAAGATTTTTACCTTGTAAATTTTTACTCGGAATATCTTTTAATACAAAAATTATGAAAACTCTTCTATGCAAAGGATGTGAATTGTTCGATAGGTACTGAGCGTTCGTTCTTCTGAAAATGTTCAGAATGTGTCGAAGCTTGATTTTATCAACTTTGATTTACACTATGAAATATATGTCTCCTACGCGCGTACGCAGTAGAAAGGACAGTTTTAAATTACGATCAAGAACTGGTATCTAATAAATTACCAGGACTTTACAATATAGTATTGCTGTATATATCAAAATATCACTTTTTTCTTCGTGGTTTTAAACTTAACAAAAAGTTTCAAGTACAAACAAAAAGTTTTCGAACCTCCTTATAGGCACAAAGTGTGGTTTTACTGATGCTCAATTAGCTAATGACACGATCGCGAAGCTATAAGTGAGCGAGCATTTGCTCTGGACGAGGGTGAGAGAGACGGGGATAACAGGCGACCGACTGTTCCAGTTGCCAGGAGCACACTGATCTCCAGACTCCCAGGAACCCAAGATCCCACGCTGCCGGCACTCTCTCCGCGCTGCCAGACGTATAATTGTGGGTCCTATATATATATATATACATATAAATCCTTCATAGGTAACGGAAGTATACAGGATTTACATACGGGAGAGATGCTGGAAATAATAACTATTTCACAGTTTTGCGAGTAAATTAGTTTAGGCAGAGCTTGGGGTTGTGGGATTCATGGATCATCTCATCTCTTAGGTAGGATGCTGTTTTTCTCCATAGAACAGAGCTCTCTAAAGTCTCACACTAATCATTGCCCCACCTAGCTACAACCGTTCTCTCTTCCACAACACCAGCACATCTCCTCAACAACAACAACACACCCCACCTACCCTTTTCCTCCACAATAATCACTCCTCCCGTTACGCCTTCTCCACAACACGAGATCAATCACCTGTGCCAACCACACAACAGAAAGAACCATAATCTCTACAAATCACATTAATAGACAACATTTTCATTTAGCTTCAAAACTCCATTCCCGTATTTTTAAACTCACGTAGCCCTGTTACAAACATGGGTAACATGTTGTGACGTACAACAGCATAGGTACAACATGTTGTGACGAAGCAGCTAGGAGCCGGGGCAACAGCTCTATGGTTGTTATTTTATCAACCATAGAGCTGTCAAAATTGACTATTTCTCTATGTCACTGAGTCTGGTCTGGGAGCTGGGGCGGCGATTAAGAGCATTCCACTGATAATAACATTCAATGAATATATATATATATATATATATATATATATATATATATATATATATATATATATATATATATATATATATAATATATATATATATATATATATATATATATATATATATATATATATATATATATATATATCCATGGGTACCACCTCTGGTGCCAATGTGGGGACCAATAGCCTCGGAGAAGAAAATAAAAAGTATTCAGAGGAGACCTTGTGGTTTCTCACTGAACACTAATATTATCCTCTCCTACCACCCCCTTTCTTTTGTATGTACATATATATATATATATATATATATATATATATATATATATATATATATATATATATATATATATATATATATATATATATATATGTAATTTAATTCAAATTAAATTTTAGCGCTCCTTGTATTTCCGATAAATGTTCACATTTGCATATGTAATTTTGATCAGCGTTTTTTACGATGCAATTAATACTGGGTTTTTACCCCTATTCAGATTTCACATGATTATTTTTGCAGTTTTCTCTCTGTTGATCCTGTTTTAATGCAATTGTTTTTTTTTTGTTTTTTTTGCCTCTCATAATATTAGCTTCAATTTTTCTTGATAAGGTCACATAAACTATTTATTAATGTGTTCTGCTTTCCATCTATTAGATTCTTTGATAATACTTTTAATATGATCAACAATAGAAAGGTGCTAGATATTATATATGTGGAATTTCAGAAAATATTTGATAAAGGAATTTATCCACGATTACTGTTGATAAATAAATGAGCATTATATTACCGACAATGAGCTCAGTTGAATAAAAAATGTGCTGTATTTCTGGAAACAAATTACGTGTTGTTTTAAATGGAACTGTATCAAGTTAGACCCTAAGATCAGTCTTGGTACCAGTTCTCTTCTTGATTTAAATAAATGACATCGATAATGGCTCGTACTGAGTTCAAAATCGATGACCTTATTGATGCCGATAACCCAACATTAGACAATAAAGCTAGAACACTAATAGCAGCAGAGATTACAATCCAATTCCACTTACCTAGTTTAACCTAACTAACGTTACACCTTTCAAAAAAATCGTTTAACTGAATGAGAGTTTAATGAATGAGTGTATTGAATGAATAAGTTTAATGCTCACAAATTAGAAGTAATATATATTGCAAACAGATCTTAAAAGACAAACTGTCAGATGAACGAGATAGAGTTGACGAAGGAAGATACCTGCGAGTGTAAATAGCTAATGATATGTAAACATGTAGGCACTATACTGAGGTTGTATATAGAGACAATAGAACGTTAGGTTTCAGTGGGTAATCTTCTGAATTTCTTTCGGATAAAGTTATTCTTCGTTTATACAACTCGTTAGTACGTCTCTGCAATTGAAAATAAATATTGAAAATAAGCATATGTTCAAACTTTGAGGAACAAGAATATCAAGATAATGAAATTTATCAGACGACATTCGTCTGAAAAAGTTCAATGTAATTGCGTGAATGCTTGAAAGAAGGAAAATAAGTGACTATTTAATAAGAGTGTTTAAGATCATAAAGCCATTAAAATCTTGACCAGAAAAATATTTTAATTTTCCTTTGTATAACATCAATTAATAAAACAATGGCTTGAAATTTGGAGCAAACTCTTTCCTCAAAGCTAAATACTTTTTCTTTGATCAAAGAGCAAACTTATGGAAAAGCTTATTTAATTAAATAACTCATTGTTATTCCAAATATACATTTAAAAGTATTCTTCACATTTCATATATCACTAAAATCTTCCAATTAAAAATATCCTATTTAGGATCGAATGTAGCTGCTGTTGTTGTTTGAAATTCATTGTAATCCTTGGCCTGTAATCCGGTATCAGACCCATTACCTGACAATTACATAATCTGAAAGATTATTTTCACTAAACAGAGTGAAATGAGTTATGTCTGGCTTAACATCATTACCTTTAACTACACCTAATGTCAGTACCCGTCTCTACACCCCACAACACCAATATCTACCCCTTTCAACACTTTCTTCAGCAACTATCACATAGATACTCTTCACTGAATAATAAATAACTATCATTGAATTTTAATTGTAATTGAAGATGTTTTGCAAACCGGTGGTTAGAGCCCTTGAGGTTACCTTGAGGTTACCTTGAGGTGCTTCCGGGGCTTAGCGTCCCCGCGGCCCGGTCGTCGACCAGGCCTCCTGGTTGCCGGACTGATCAACCAGGCTGTTGGACGCGGCTGCTCGCAGCCTGACGTATGAGTCACAGCCTGGTTGATCAGGTATCCTTTGGAGGTGCTTATCCAGTTCTCTCTTGAACACTGTGAGGGGTCGGCCAGTTATGACCCTTATGTGTAGTGGAAGAGAGAGGAAGAGAAGGCCCAGGTAGAGTCTTCTCTTTATTGCTGTGAATAAGTTTACAGGATACTGCTTACGCTACATTCCCATATAAGCGGCCTTGCTAGGTGTGGAACTACACAATAGAGGATTAGGAAACATATTTATGGACAGGTAAGGATGAGAGGAACTCAATGTGGAGAAGTACCAATGAATCCGAGATAGAAGCAGATGGAACTCTAGTCAAATTCGACTGCTGTGTTTAGAGAGAACTAGAGGCAAACGTCAGATACAGCCATCAGGAGTGACAGAGAGATTTAGAGCTATTGAAGATTGTCTGTGGGGGTCCACTCGCGATTGGAGAGAGCTGTTTGGTCTCTACTCGCGTTTAGTGGGAGTTGTGTGTGTATGTGACCTGTTCTCGCGTTTGGGGAAGAGCTGTGTTGATTTAGAAACACACGCACGCACACACGCACGCATACACACACACACACACACACACACACACACACACACACACACACACACACACACACACACACACACACACACACCCTTGTTGTCTATCTTCCCTCCCTCACCGTCTCCCTTCCTCATCCCATCTCCCTATCCTCCTCTCTCACCTTCTTTTCCCTCTTTAACCCGCTTCCCCTCTTCCCCCTTCTCCACTCTAATCCCGACCTTCACCCTTCTTCGTCTAACCTCGAACCGACCAACATTTTTCAAACCTGTGCTGGGAATCAATCAAATGGCACGAGGTTTTCCTCTGGTTCACTACACTGAGGTGTTCGAACAGGAAACTGGTAGCCTTTTAGCCTTTAATTGTGTCCCTTAGAATCCAATTCTTAGAGATAATTCATAGCACACTGGGCCCAGGGGCCAAGGACATAAATATGAACAGATGGCTTAATTATCAATGATATTTTGAGTGTTTTCCTACACTTGGCTGCTCTTCCTGTCTGACTCTTCCTGAGGTATCAGCTTGGTTGGATATACGTGTGTAGTTCCACACCAACTGTCTACCATGCTTCCAGGAGTGCATTGTAATCCCATCTGGACCACCAGTAGGACTGTCAGAAGTTTTAATGTAAATTAATCGATGTTCTCTCTCTGCTAAGCATTGGGCTTTCACAAAGCTGCTCCTGGTGATATAACTAATTCAAACGTGTCTTGGTTGGCAACCTTTGGACTTCTAGAGTGCAGACGATGAAAACCACATTTGTCGGCTTCCACCTTGTTGCAAATATACTTAACTCCGTGGGAAGTTGGGCACCAAGAAGGAGAGCAACTTCAGTACCGAGGGTCTCTAGGTCTAGGCTATTCTAGCTGAAGATATAGGTACAGCTAAAAAAGAAAATTATTCCTTGCATGGGAGGAAAACACGGCTTCAAGTCGAGCTGTAATGTATTAGGCTGTTGGTGCTCGATAAGCCCTAACGTGTCATCTTCAACATTGGGAAGAGCTAGTTGTTGTTTTAGATTAAGGTACACAGAATAAAAAGTTCTTAAATAGCACGGGCTATAGTGAGCCCGTAAGCTGTGCTAGATGGACTGTTAATATTACAGTGTTGAGTTAGGTCTAGTGCTGGGCACGCTTACACACACCACACCCGTGATATCTAAAGCTCAAAACAACAGAAGTGAACGTATAATAACAGGCAGCAAGGATCAATTAAGTCAGCGGTGTCTCTTCAATCAGCTCTCCTAAAGACAGTAGTAACTCTCTCTTATACACCATTACGCCGTCACCTGTGTCACCTCTATAACTCATCCTCTCTGTCTTGCTCGGGGTAATGTAGGTGTTTTGATACAGTTTGGAAGATTCCTGTAAAGAACCTGCTCCTTAGACTGGCGTAGCGACTCTAAACTTCGATGAATTGAATACTTGGTTTCATGTCTTAAATCTGCCACTAACTGCTAAACTGTTATTGGCTCTCGCCCTATAGATCACTTTCTCTGCTCCACTGCTCTATGTGGCTATTAACGCTGCAACAAACTTTAGAAAATGGGAAATGGGGTGAAGTTTATGGAGTGAAGGACAGATTTTGACCTAAATTGGGGGGCAGATTTGATTGCAAATGTCTTTTTAAATGTTAAAATGTTACGAAATTAACCATGTTGTTAACTATATGTACCGTTCACACACTTCCATGTACACACACACAGGGTTGATAAATACAAACTGTTTAGCATGGGTGGAACACAAACAAGGGTTACACAGGTGGAAACTTTAAATGAACCCAAGAGATATTAGAAAGAATTTTGCTCATTGTAAGATTAGTTAACATATGGAATGCACTAGGAAGTGATGTGGTGGTGGCAGATCCCATACTCAGCTTCAGATGAATATGTGATAGAGCCCAATAGGCTCAGGAACCTGTGCACCAGTTTATTAACGGTTCAGAAGCGGAACCAAAGAGCCGAAGCACAACCCCCGCAAGCACAACTAGGTGAGTACACACCCGCATATACACACAAACACACACATTACATTCACCAAACATACATATGCACTTAGAGAATTGCACTTTGCACCAAAGTAACTCACGCATTCATTCCATATTCCTTTTCTACATATTAATTCTAAAAGCTATAATTCTGATCGTTCTTTTCTCAAGGACTTGAACGAAGCAGTCCTGGAGAGAAGGTCTGTTAAGCTGGTAATGGTCGCTTCTCAACCCCAGAGGCTCAGTGCTGGTCGTCTAAAGATGTACACATTACACAACAAGGATTTGAAATAGTTGAAAGTGCATTTGATTGTTGTTGATATTGTTGGGATTGTTGCATAGCAACTAAAATATTTACGTCGCATCAAGAGGCAGCGCGAAATATTTTGCGTTTCATTATATATTTTGTTTGATCAAAATGTAAACATACAGAATACATATATTTGTTTCAATAGTTTGTTTTGCTGTATCTCACGTCATTAATCATCCAAACATTTAATTTCCCAAAATTAATCAAGCTCATTGACGCTGCATTTGTTTGAATTAGAACCATTTGCTATTATTTCCTGGTAGAGGTAATTAAAGCAATTAATAGCACTCACACGAATAATTTGCGACATTGTCAAATCCTAAAATCATTGTCAAATCCTCATGCAGGAAGATGAAGTATCTTCAACTAGTAAAGTATTAGTAATTATCTTTATTTTGAGACATAGATGTCAGATGTTGACCAGACCACACACTAGAAAGTGAGGGGACGACGACGTTTTGGTCCGTCCTGGACCATTCTCAAGTCGAACCGAAACGTTGTCGTCCCTTCACTTTCTAGTGTGTGATCTGGTCAACATACTTCAGCCACGTTATTGTGATTCATCGTCTGCCTAGACGTCTGATCCGGTGATGGAATTTTTAACAATATTCATTGCTGCATTTATCATACGACACAAGAATTGTGTTGCATCCTGCAGTATTTTGAGGACCTAGGGAATGATAAACGTTGCCAGGTGGTAAAAGTTATGAGGTGGATACTATTGAAATTTCCATTCCTGAATACGAACAAATCTTAGTGATGATAAACATGGCAGTTTTGGTGAAAAAAATCAATGCAAAATTGTTTGAAGTTAAGTAAAACAGAAACTCATGTCTAGAAGAGTTAGTAATAGGATTTCTAATTTTATCTTTCACCCATAATTTTGCCTTGTTTAGAAATATTTATGCAGTTGAATGTGTATGAACTAATCTATGGAAAAGCAATAAAAGTTTATAAAATTGTCCACAGTTAGATGATAAAAGTTAATCCTAAGGACTAGAAATCTTCTTTCTGAAGAGAGGTTAAAAAAAGGAGATATAATATACACAAAAAATCACAATAACATAATATATCAAAGGAGCCAATCCAGATGGGATTTGGATTTATTGTTGTTTAAGATTTGCTACCTGGAACAAAACGATCCAAGTAGCACGGGCTATGGTGAGCCCGAAATAATCGATTTGGATTTGATGCGCCAAATCCATAGGGCGCATCTGGGAACATTCCGTACGTAGGTTCGAACCCTAATCAAGGCCCCTTGTAGATTTGTTCAGATATAATATACTTAAGAAGGCGAAAAATAACACGTGACATGACTGAGGTTTACAAGTGGACGAAATGGCACAATTAAAAGGGCTAATAAAGTATGTTAAAAGTATATTCACCAAACAGAATAAGAAATAATTTAGATTAATTTAACAAGATTAGATTCAGAAAAATCCTTGGCAAAAATATTGAATTGAAAATGAGTTTGTATATATCTGTAATAAATATATTCCGGGTAAAACAAATGAAGTGGGATCTATGGATTGTTTCTATCGTAGGTTATACAGATTTACGAGCGAATTTAAGTGGACCTAAATTGCAGCTGTCTAGCACAGGCATTGTCATCACGTTATAATGAACGATGATTTAATGCAAGAGCTCGTTTAAAAAAATAATTTATCATATATATCTGTCCTTCTCATATATATATATATATATATATATATATATATATATATATATATATATATATATATATATATATATATATATATATGTATATGTATATATATATGTATATATATATATATATATATATATATATATATATATATATATATATATATATATATATATATATATATATATATATTGTGAGATTAGTAATATATATTACTAATCTCACAAACCATCCTACTGTTTAGATAGTTTACACTATTTTAACTATGCCAACCATCATACATACATTGACGTAAATAGACAATTTGATATAGAATTTGTTATTAATCACTTTAAAAACCCGAGAAAGAAATATGACGCTAAAACAAAAAAAAAATTCCAAAGCCTAATATAGCAAATGTATGTATTATTTGAGGCCTAAGACAGAGTGAGTGTATTAGGTTAGAATAAATTCTATTAGCAACTTTAATACAAAACCTTCTCCGGTTTTGTACCAAATTCTGTATTTAAATTGTCCATTACGTCCATATATGTTTAATGGTCCACCTTGCTGCTATAACTCCTATCTAAGTTTGACTAGGTCAGATTTGCTTAGGTTATGTTCGATCAAGTTAGGTTATATTGGCTCTTAGGTTAAGTTAGATTAGGTCTAGTTAGGTTACGTTAAGTTAAATATAGTTAGGTTAGGTTAGGTCGTATTTAGTTATGTCAGATTAGGTTCGGTATGGTTTAATTGGGTGGATCAGGTTAGATAACATTTAGCTTAGGCATTAATCAGACGTAAAAATAAAGATAAGTTCGTTTAGGTTTAATTAATACAGGAGAAGGAGTAAAATAGGTTTGAAAGGATTGGGTTGGGGTAGGTTTTGCTATGTTACTTATGGTTTTGTTCAGCTTGATTAGGGTAAGATAAACTTGGGTAGGATAGATCAGGATTGAATACGGTAGATTTACAAGAGTTAGGTCAGGCTTCGTATACCTCTGTGCCCCCTACCCAGAAGCGTATGAATCTCAAAGGTGCATTGACCTATTGAGGCCGTTGCTCATTAGATACAGGTTGCGTAAATTTGTGGCTGCTTTAATTTAATTAAAGCACATTAGTTTTGACGTAGTGATAAATAGCGTCAAAAATTTACAGTACATTAAGTGTGAGGACAGGGTGCTAATCACCATTTTCGCATGACTCTTTAAAAACAATTATTTTCACTATATAAGAATTTCTCGCTCGAAGACAATATATTTTACTCTAACGTAACTACCCACAAGCTCTATAATCAGCCTATATTTTCTATATTTTTTGGCCGTGAGTGCGTTAAACTTTAATCAAAACCTGCAAATTTAATGGTTTAGCAATGTTGCAATTTTCGTAAAAATTGGAAAAACTGTCAAGAGATGATTTGTGTATCAAAGTGACCGAAAAGCGCACACATACACACACACACACACACACACACACACACACACACACACACACACACACACACACACACACACACACACACACACACACACACACACACATACACAAGGATCCTCCATACTGGAGGAATGGTCTAGAAAATGGCTGCAAAAGATCAACTCAGGAAAGTGTAAAGTAATGAAATTAGGCGAAGGGAGCAGAAGGCTGAACGCAAGGTACCATCTGGGAGGTGAAATTGTGCAAGAGTCAAATAGAGAGAAAGATCTGGGGATTGATATTGCACCGAACTTGTCCCCAGAGGCCCACATCAAAAGGATATCATTAGCGGCATATACTAGGTTGGCCAACATAAGAACTGCCTTTCGAAACTTGTTTAAGGAATCGTTCAAGACCCTGTATACAACTTATGTTAGACCAATCCTGGAATATGCAGCTCCTCAAAGCATGTAATGCAAAGCATGTACATGTATAATTATAAATGTTTTTCTTCTCAATATATTGACTGAATCATGGGGTTTCCGAAGCAATTAGCACTAATAAACACGACAAAAGTCGTTTTGTTACCCTCACTGAACCACTTGATTACCTTAATAACCGGCAAAGTAAAACTGAGGTACACGGCGCAATATGTTACGGCGGAGCTGGGGAGGGGGGGGGGTGAGGGGGGGGCCACTACCAGAACGTCACCATTACTTAGTTTCAACAGCGAGCAGTGCCTGGTCCGGTGCACCTGGCTGTTTATAGGCCATTTATCTCTTGCAGGAGAAAAGAGGCACTGTGCCAGAGGGAGTTGGTGACAAATGAGTAATTCAGCGGTCCTTTAACGCTCGTAATGGTTACCTTATTACATGGGGGACAGGGGGCCAGGGGGTTGTCCCATGTGATCCCCTTACTACATGGGTGAGCTGGCATGCTTCTCCAGAGACTTCAGGATCCCTACTACTACATATAGATAAACATGTACACATATTAACCTTGAATGGTGCCCAAACATCCGTTTTATCAATAATACTCAAATGCACCCTCAGAGATTCGAACCTGCGCGGCCCCGGGCGTCAACCACTGGCCTGCCCAGTACCATACCAACGTTCCTCTGCCAACGATAGCGTTATAAGTGCAGAAAGGTGCTCTGAGCTATACATGTCTCCTACACCCCCGCTACACCCCTGGTTCCCCAGGCATAGGTATTTCATCAATTCCCTGACCATGCTGAAAGGGAGGGAGAGGGAAAGAGATGGGGAATGGGACGGAGGGAAGGGGGAATGAGAGAGAGAGAGAGAAAGAGAGACTGAAAGGAAGGAAAAATAAGAGAGAGACAGAGTGAGTGGATAGAAGAAAAGAAGGGAGGGAGAAAGAGAGAGGTTTCATATATATATATATATATATATATATATATATATATATATATATATATATATATATATATATATATATATATATATATATATATATGTATGACAATGTCAGACCACGGAGGAAAAATGAAACAGGAATTTCCTTAAGTACTACTTAAAAATGTGACATTGTCACATTTTTAATCACGTGTTTATTTTCGTGATACACACACACACACATATATATATATATATATATATATATATATATATATATATATATATATATATATATATATATATATATATATATATATATATGAGAGGAAATGTTTTTTTAATATAGAGGTAAAAAATAAGCTTTATTAGATGAACGAGATTTCTTCACCACTTCTCAGGGCGCTTTACTAAGTAATTCCTTCACCATAAATATAACTCGCGGGAGCCCCTTAGCTAGGGACCTTAAACTTGAGGTAGTTGTGTTCCCCTCATCAGTATTCCAGCCCGAGGAACAACAGAAGATAAATGCCAGAAAAAAACTGAGGCTGGCTATTACGTGCTGTATCTCAACGAGCCGCCTGGGTTAAATACATCTCCAGGATGGTACTTAGGGAGTCCAACAACACCTGCATTACCACACAACACCGCAGCAATATCTGCAGCAGCAACACCTCCACTACAAAACCACCGCAACACCACAACAACCACACAATAATACTCTACCTACAACACCAATACAGCATCTCTTCAACATCACAACACTTCCAAAAGCACTCATCATCACCTATTCATCACCACAGAAAACACAACTCAGCGAGAGCCCCTCAACAACAACACAACACCAGCACAACACCTTCCCAACCACACAAAACCACCACGACTCCACCTCAACCACACAAAACCACCACGACTCCACTTCAACCACACAAAAACCACCAAAATAGGTCCACAACCACACCCCACCACAACGAACCATGGAAATTCACATGTTCCAGAGACCGACACATACTTTTTTCCCCACTGAAAATAAGGTACTTTGTCTTCAAGTATTCCAATTACCTCAAAAAGGGTCAATTCTCTCCCCCCGCCACCTCAGATCTTGTCTGAAGAAAACTATATATATATGAATAAAATGACCTGTGTATAAATAATAAGGTTCATTAAAACTCCCAATTAACAATTGGCATGTTAGTAATCAGAGCGAGGAATAAATTGTATAACAATAAACAGACAAATATTTTACCAAGTGCCAGTAAATTGCTATTCCAGATAATGCAGACATGATAGCAATTCCAGATAATGCAGACATGATAGCAATTGCACTCATTATTAATATAACAGTTTAAAACTAGACAGTTATTCTGCTAGGTGCTGGTAAATTAATATTTCAGTAATTATGGAGTTAGAACAAGGCACTCCAAGAATAATTATAACACAGCCTTAATTAAACACGCGAAAAACATTCGTCATGTGCAAACCAGCATCCGTCCCTGAACAAGTTGAGAGTGTATTATTCCATAATATTATACAAGTAAAAACTTCACCAAAATATCACCATGTCATTAAGAAAATAATAATAATAATAATAATAATAATATGACTGATATATTAATTCTAACCAAAGCAGAAATTTCAAGATACTTAGCCCAATAAATGCAACACAGGAACACTACAATTCTCGAACGCAACACCTCCACAGAAATCACACGACCAAGTGCATTTTCTGAGATACTGAGGGTGAGGCTCTGGCTTGTAACGTCCAATCTACGTCGCTCTAACAAGAATGATATAAATCAAAACTGGACAAGTGCAGAAGATGCATATGGTGTGGTGTTCACCGACAGTGAAGAAAAACGTAAGAAATATCGAAAAAATTCGTGTTAGAATTATTAATCTTACTTTTTCAATCATATTCAACAACATATGTTTACAAGCAAGACTGCTACCAATATATATATATATATATATATATATATATATATATATATATATATATATATATATATATATATATATAAATAAATATATATATATATATATATATATATATATATATATATATATATATATATATATATATATATTTTCAGATATATCTAACAACCTTCAATTACACATTGGAACATATAATAGTGGCTGGCTGTCCTAACCTAGACATACGTTTTATGAGTTTTTAAAGCCTGTCAGTCATATTAGATGACTGGAACCAGCTGACTGGAAAAAATATTCAAGCCAACATCCTATTGCAAGAAATATGCAAGAAAATACATACAACATGCAACAAATCATAATATACAAATATACAAACTAAAGGATTAGCAGCGCCTTAAGTAACATACCCATATGCAACTAACTTCATTTGCATCCTCTAATTAAATACATTCATGCAACATGCAAATCAAATAATGAGTCAATCTGGCCTTGTTGTTGAGATATAATATTAAGGTACAGACTGCTAAGCAAATTTGCATAGTCAAGCCTTATACAACAATTATCCTACAACTAATTACATGCTAATAACAACTCAAATAAATATTATTTTTACTTCAACATGACCCGTAATTAAATAATCATCATTGCAAACATTGCAACAACATGCAAAACGTTGACCAAACCACACACTAAAAAGTGAAGGGACGACGACGTTTCGGTTCGTCCTGGACCATTCTCAAGTCGATTGTGGTCCAGGACGGACCGAAACGTCGTCGTCCCTTCACTTTCTAGTGTGTGGTTTGGTCAACATATTTCAGCCACGTTATTGTGACTCCTCGTCTGAATATGCAAAAACATTTTTAAAGATTATCTTGGCATAGACTAATCTAATACCGCAAATGTAGTAAGACTGAGACTCCGAAGCCGTTGGTAATACACATTAGTAAGATCACAAGCGCTGGGAAGATCACACGCAACGCTGAGATTAGGTTAGGTTAACTTAGGTTAGGTTAACTTAGGTTAGGTTAACTTAGGTTATGTTAACTTAGGTTAGGTTAGGTTACATGCGTCAAGGAAGGTGTCATGCACCAGGAAAGATCACATTCAACTGGCAAGTACACTTTAGTCCTGTACATAGTCCAAGACAAAAGTAAACTTTCAGTGTATATATACACACCGTGAAGCAGAGTATATATCTGTCGCTGGGTATATCCCCTTCAAGTCAGCCTTGAGGGACCTCACTTCCCTTATATCACCACTGCAGGATTTCAGTCGTTGTGACCATTTATCTACTACAATTACTATTTGTATCTACTATAATTGCTATTTGTATCTACTATAATTGCTATTTGTATCTACTATAATTGCTATTTGTATCTACTATATCTGCTATCTCGATCTACTTTATCTATATACTATCTACTATATCTATATACTATCTACTATATTTATATACTATCTACTATGTCTATATACTATCTACTATATCTATATACTATCTACTATGTCTACGATATTTACAGTCACGAAATGCCTCGCAGGATGTTTTGTTTTGGACTTAGAGAGATGAACCCAGTGTGTCAGAGATGCTGATATTCACCTGTGTCAGGGGATGCTGCTCTACACCTGTGTCAGAAATGCTGCTCTACACCTGTGTCAGAAATGCTGCTATACACCTGTGTCAGAAATGCTGCTCTACACCTGTGTCAGAAATGCTGCTCTACACCTGTGTCAGAAATGCTGCTCTACACCTGTGTCAATGAGGTCACATCATAATGGCCAGAAACCTCTTGTTCACAGATGATTAATGCTTTAGTGAAATAATTAATTAACAACATTGAGAAATCTGTTGCCTTTGTTTATATTTACATTTCTCTATATTTGCCATTAAAATGTTGTTAGATAATATTATTCTATGTGCATAATATATTCAACATTCTGCGGGAGAGCGAGAAGAGTGGTGATGACGTAGGTGTAGAGCGGTAACCAATTAGAGCCAGCCGTCTCGCAAGAATAATGCTCACTACCAGTGTCTGTTGTATTGTTTCAACTCGTATGGTGCTCTCTCGGTTAATTACTGGCAGTGTCTATATTTCTCGTTATCTCAGTCTCAGTCTCAGTCTCTCTCTCTCTCTCTCTCTCTCTCTCTCTCTCTCTCTCTCTCTCTCTCTCTCTCTCTCCCTCTCTCTCTCTCTCTCTCTCTCTCTGTCTCTCTCTGTCTCTCTCTGTCTGTCTGTCTGTCTCTCTCTCTCTCTCTCTCTCTCTCTCTCTCTCTCTCTCTCTCTCTCTCTCTCTCTCTCTCTCTCTCTCTCTCTCTCTCTCTCTCTCTCTCACTAAGTACTGTCTTTATCTCTGTAATCATCCTCACTAATCAGGCATCAATGAGTTTCACCATGTGCACCCTTCCCCTCTCCTTCACCACCTTTTATTCACCTCCTTCCCCTTTCCTTCCCCCTTCACCATCTTCTTTACCCAACCCTTCACCACTTTCTCTATCCCTTCTCTACCTTCCCTACCCTTCACCACCTTCCCTTCGTCACTGTGACTCTCTTCACTGTACACCATCTTCTTCAATAAGCCAACTACATAAGACGATCCCTCTTCCCCCGATCCCTCCCCACTTTTCCCCCTACTCTCCTCCAACCATGAACTGACAGACAGACATTTCCAATTTTACAAACAGAAGAGGTTCCGGCATCACTCGGGTCTCTTCTTCATTCCCTTCCACCTTTTCCTCTTCCTTCTCCATTTCTCACCGTATCTCCTCTTGGCCACCACGTCCCACTCGTTTTTGTTACTAAAAATATATGATCACTAAAAAGTCTATGGGAATCACGCTAAATATTTCACATTTGGGCGCCATTCCTTTTCTCCGTCCCAACCCAAATATTTATCTTGACCCCTTTTAAATGCTATATAGTCGTAATGGCTTTTGGCACTTTAATTGTTAATATTTCTTAAAGCATTTAACTTAGGCCAACCCCATCCAGCCTATGTCCGTCCCATGCCCCAGATCATTCAACATGCATAGTCTGGTGAGGCTAGCTGGAAACGTCTGGCTTCCGACTCTCTATCCCCCCATGCTAACCAATCCCTGAGATGTCACATACCTTCACCAGTCACATATATATATATATTCCACCAATTTCACCACCAGTTTCTCCTCCAGCACACACACCCAACTTTCCCTTCTGGCAGCTCTGTCCTAGAAACTTTGCACAAAACAACTTTTCACAAGCCAACTCTCTCCAGTGTTCTATGTAAATATTTCTGTGTTTACTTTTCGGTGTGGAGTTGACTGACAAGACGATTGTCTGCATGTTCTGTAGGTTTAGATGTGGAACTGTTGAGAGGAGAGGTGTGTGTGTGTGTGTCATCAGGAACCTGTACATGAGTTGATTGACAGTTGAGAGGCGGGATTAAAGAGCCAGAGCCCAACCCCCGCAAGTACAACTAGGTGTGTACAACTAGGTACACACACACACACACAAACACACACACACACACACACACACACACACACACACACACACACACACACACACACACACACACACACACACACACACACACACACACACACACACACACACACACACACACACACACTCACACACATTAAATTAATTTGATCTCACCTATTTGTTCTTGCAGGTTCACGCTTCAGATGCGTGGACCCCATCTTCAAGCTGCTGGTTGTCCACTTCAAATTTCAAAAAAATTCAAATGTTTATTTAGGTAAAATACATACATACAAGGGGTGATACAAAAATTGATGAATTTATTGATAGAGCTAGTACATACAATGCCTAAAGCCACTATTACGCAAAGCGTTTCGGGCAGTAAGCACTTCAATAACTCCTGCTTTATTTCTCTATCATTTCTGCGTTGCTTCTACAACTTGCTTATTTAATTCATTCCATTTTCCCCTCTACTCTTCAACTCGTCCTCATCAATATAGGCTAAATGTTCGTTAGTTCACTCGCTGAAAATTAAAAACAATTTACACACGACTCACAACATATCACATATGTGTACTTCAATTCACATATTTTTATATTTGCGTGTGTTTTTTGTGTGTTTTTCTTGTGTGTGTGTGTGTGTCTAATTACTTTATTTCATATCTCAATCCGCTGAATGACGTCTTTTCTGCATGGCAATACATACAACTTAGTACCTAAAAGAAACAAATTCCTTCCAGCTATTAATTTAGGGCAAGTGCTAAAAAATAGCATTTTTTTTCAATGTGTCTAATTAAGGTTTCAGAAAAATCTATCAGAATGTTTTTACCCATGCATGCGACTGATATGTTATCAGATCCATTCAAAAAGTATGAAATATTTGGTTGTTCAAAACATATTTACAAATATGTGTAAATGGTATGCTTAAATATGCACATTGGCAAACAAAAGTTAAATTTTGATGTTTTAAGATGACATCTGAGGATTAAAATGATCCAGCAAACTGATATGACAAAATTAAAAGATCCTTCGTGATCTTTGAGAACCCAGCGGGGAAAATAGAACCCTCTGTAGAACCAATAATGGAAATAGAGAACCCCTTAGAGAACCAAGAAGGATAAATTCAGAACCCACTTAGGCAACCAAGAATGGAAATAGAGAACCCCTTAGAGAACCAATTAGAATAAATAGAGAACCTCACTTAGGGAACCGAGGATGGAAATAGAGAACCCCTTTAGAGAACCAAGAATAAGGAAATAAAGAACCCCTTAGAGAACCAGTGGAAAGTACACGCAACGACAGAACCTCTGAACCAACAGGATTGCCTCTCGGAAAACGTCCATGTCCCTAGAGAGAGAGAAAGAGAGGAGAGGTTTGTTTAAAAGCGAGTTCAAACAAACTTACATTTAAAAGTACCTCTCACGGTCAAGAGAATTAAGAATTGTACTATTTTTATATTATTCAATAGATGAAACATCACTATTTTCCCGCAGCGTGGATGAAAACCTTGCGAGGAAGAAAATTTCAGAATGGTTAGGTTTTAGAACGTAGGAGCTCCTGAAAACAATTACAAAAACATTCAAAATAAATATAGTTGGTAAAATTTTATAGCCCAGTTGAAAAATAAATTCGTAAGTATTCAGAAGTTGTATAAAGTAAACAAATCAATGGGACTTTGATTTTCCTGTAAGCCTCTTTGGCGGTGAGGTCGGTCAGTGGGAGGCGGAAGCTGGCTCTCTCTCTCTCTCTCTCTCTCTCTCTCTCTCTCTCTCTCTCTCTCTCTCTCTCTCTCTCTCTCTCTCTCTCTCTCTCTCTCTCTCTCTCTCTCTCTCTGGTGATCCTCACAACGGAGTCAATCCTATTATTAAAGGTCGAGGTACCCGATTTTCACTCCCAAACTATCTACTTTTTATTTTAGCGATGCGCAAAACCATGTACTCTGAAGCACGCCGGGCAGTGCAGTACCTATACAGCTGGAAAAAGAAGAGAAACTATCAGGGGAAAGCGGCAAGCCATTACGACTATATAGCACTGGGAACGGATCAGGATAAGGATTTGGGATGGGACAAGGGGGGGGGGAAAGAATGGTGTTCAAGTACTTGGACGGTCGGGGATTGAACGCCGACCTGCACGAACATTCATTCAAGCTTCTCTCTTAGATCTTCGCTAATCACTTGCTCACAATTTTCCTTGTTAACTTGTTATGTACCTCGATAACAGCTTGATCTTCTAGCACAGTTTTGCAAGTTAAGGTAAACAATCAAACCATATATTTATATAGTAATCAGATTATTAAAAAGTTTTGCAAATCAATAATTCCTTGCTGTGCTCAGTTTCAATCAGACACTTTCAAATTCAAACTATATAATTAGACCTTAACTGAGTTGAGCTACAGTAAAATCTCTTGGAGTTACGACCAATTAAATCTATTAAAAAATAACTGATACGAATGTTTTAACAATGTCTCGAAGCATCACAAAATTACCCATTAATATTCTTAATAAACATTTATTCCGAATGGTACCAAGCAAAGATTTAGTGATTTTCTACATTGCTACTTTCTGTTTAAGACACATTAGAAGATAGTGACAGATGCGTGAATAGCGAGCCGATGCCCGGCGCAGAGGACACCATTCAGTTGACAGCCATTACCAAGATTGCACTCGATATCATGGGGTTCTGTTAGATGAGCCACCCCCTCAAACGCTGTCAATGGGTTATTTGATGTCACGCACCAGAACGTTGCTGATGTGGCCTCCTCCAGATTGATGACACAGTGGAAGATGTTCCCTTCCATAATGATGACAAAGAGGGAGATGTTTTCCTTCCAAAACAATGATAAAAAGAAAGATTTTCCGTTCCACAATGATGAGCAACATCAAGATGTTCCCTTCCACAATGATGACCAACATCAAGATGTTTCCTTCACAATGATGACCAACATCAAGATGTTCCCTTCCACATTGATGACCAACATCAAGATGTTCCCTTCCACAATGATGACTAACATCAAGATGTTCCCTTCCACAATGATGACCAACATCAAGATGTTCCCTTCCATAATGATGACCCACATCAAGATGTTCCCCCAACAAAAGAATGATGTTGAACAGTGTCGTTGATGCTTGCTCGATCGTTGTCGATATTATTTTCTGAAAGGAATCATCAGTTTTCAAGATTTAGAATTCAGATGTTGAAAACATTCTGCGAAAGACAGAGAGAATATAAAAACACTGAGTACCAGTCGTGGGAATCAAAAATCATCTACAATTAAAGTTGTTTTTCTCAAGCAATTTCTTACCCAAATCCATTTCCTCTAGGTCAAGGGAATTTACTGTTGACCAGACCACACTCTAGAAGGTGAAGGGACGACGACGTTTCGATCCGTCCTGGACCATTCTCAAGTCGATTGTGAGTGGTCCAGGACGGACCGAAACGTCGTCGTCCCTTCACCTTCTAGTGTGTGATCTGGTCAACATAATTTAGCCACGTTATTGTGACTCGTCGCCTGCAAGGGAATTTACTCATAATGTGTAACTTGACAATCGAGAGGACTTCTTTCTCAGTCTTCAGCTGCTGCTAACAAGTAAGCCTTTGTGCCATTTAGGGAAATATAAAATATATATATTAACTCTTTACTTTCTACATTTATCTAGGAAGTAAATAGTAGGTTCTTATTTAAGCGATGATGGTGATTGATTGGTCAGAAATCAGTTTTGTTTTATTCAGTATCGGAGTTTAAACCTTTATCTGGTAGTTATCACTTCTTTCACCCGGATATTTTGTACGATCATTTATAAGATTCGATCAGTAATTGTCTCTGGCAGTTAATTCACAAAACAAGCTCTGATTTCCTGGTTTTCTTGTGAATAATTTGTAAATGGATCAATTTCACAATAATTGCTATCTACCTTCAGTGAATTGAAATCCATTAAACAAATAATAAAGAAAAGTCACATTCAAACTTAGCTCCTTAACTAATTTGTGACAAAATTTTTTTAATGATTATTGGACTAACAAATCTTAAGTATATCATCTCTCATTACTTCATATTTACAATATCGACTGTAGTAATTGGAAACACATTAAAATAGTGACGCAAATTAGTCATTAGAATCTTAGTAGGGCCTGTACTTGGATTTTCTGCAGGGCCTGACCGCTGACGTGATTCATTTTGACCACGTTTTGAATGATGTCAATAACATTGGTAATACAGTTAGTTATTACCACTGTTTTAGCTACAGATGTTTTAATTTTAAATTTGTTGTTGTTGTGGTATTTGATTAGGAGACGGATTGGTACTATGGTACTATGTAGGAGACGAATTGGTACTCTGGTACTATGGACGGATTGGTAATTGTCAATTAATATTAATTTAAAACTGTGTTTCACATGCTAGACACGTGATTTAGTAATCTATTCATTCATTCTTTCTATTTGGTAATTACGTCAAGCAAAACAAGAATCTGCTCACAGCGTTTAAGTTTTTCTCGACCAAGTCGGCTACTGTAGGTTTGATACTTCTGACAAAAAGAGATTATGCGATCATATGAATAATATATTACTGTTTTTGTATGTCGAATAATAACATGTTTATTCGTACCAATTGACTTAGAGGGGAGGTTGGCAGTCAACATCAATAAGCATGAAATTCCAAAGGACCATTCATGATATCCTTTACACCAGTTACAACTTAGGGTTAAAACTGTGTCTGATAATTCTTCCTCCTTTAAACTTAGTAATCCTAAATTTGTATCAAACCAATTTCTGAAAGAGCTTATTTTAGGAACAAAAATCTATTCCATGAGTAACACAAAATTTAATTTATGATGAACGCATTTGATTGATATCACATTCGATGTTATCCTCTCGTATAAGTAAAAGATAACTCCCAAGCATGCACCGAGGAGAACTTAATATTTCCAACTGTTTAATGTTTTCTTTGCGCCTTTGCTTTAATGGAAATGCATCCAGACAACAGATGAATGCGACGCAATATGACAAAACCTCTTTGTCAAATGTTTTCCTGGAACTCTTGGCACACTGGAAATGTCACTCCAAATTCTTTTGTAGGGGAATGCTGTATTTTTCCTCCTCGTTTTCTGATATATATTTTGCATTTTTTTTTCTTTATAGTTTACCTTATTAACGAGATGCTGGAAAAAATATATATATATCACGAGGACACGATACAGAAGATTGCAAGAGCTTTTTTTTGCTTGAATGTAAAATTTTGCAAGTTAAATATATGACGGGGAATTAAAATACAGTTTATCGTGCAAGAAAGACTATAAAAAATCATATGTTTAGTGCAAGAGAGTAAGTAAGGAAATGAAAATGTCAGGAAGAGCCATGAAGAGCAAAAGTCCATAAGAAGCAACATTACAGAGAGCAAATTGTGATAGTTTAGTCCTGTCGAATTAATGTTTGATGGTAGATTGTGACGAGAGAGAGAGAGAGAGAGAGAGAGAGAGAGAGAGAGAGAGAGAGAGAGAAAGAGAGAGAGAGAGAAAGAGAGAGAGAGAGAGAGAGAGAGAGAGAGAGAGAGAGAGAGAGAGAGAGAGAGAGAGAGAAAGGGAGAGAGAAAGAGAGAGAGAAAGAGAGAGATATTTGTTTAATATTTCATTATCTAATTAGCAATATCCTGTTTTTTTTCCTCACTAAACTGTTCACCTTTGTTTTTCCAGACTGATTGCCTTCCCTTCCCTTTGATTATGACAAACATGCTAATGATTACATACGTGTATGTATGTATATATGTATGTATGAATATATGTATGTATGTGTGTATGTATGTATGTATGTATGTATGTATGTATGTATGTATGTATGTATGTATATATGTAACACCAGAGGGGTGAAGTAACACCATGTTTCCACTAGTGTATATAAATATGAATCATATTTTGTTTAGAACTAATTAATACTTTGTATCAACGACGATGCAATACTTGAGATTATGCTAATGATGCCATGATGAAGCATGGATGCTGGAGATTATGATGAGTCAGGTGATGATG
Organism: Procambarus clarkii; assembly: GCF_040958095.1. Taxonomy (NCBI): domain Eukaryota; kingdom Metazoa; phylum Arthropoda; class Malacostraca; order Decapoda; family Cambaridae; genus Procambarus; species Procambarus clarkii. The sequence continues at coordinate 28,202,449 of NC_091202.1, read as the reverse complement.
GTGCAAGTGGTGAAGATGATGGTGGTGGCAATGATGAGGCTGTAAATGATGCCAGTGTGAGGAAGTCTTATAACAATAATGAAAGCATATATGATGTGGAAACATTTCTCTATGTGAAAACATGTATAGAAAATGGCCACACTGACATATATTTTAATTATTTTGATATGAATTAGAGGTATACGTGCTATGTAAACCATTACCTTTCAAATTTATAAATAGATGGTATTTAGTCTATCTTGTGACGATATTAACAGTTCTGGGCAAAAGTTTCGGAAGGCGTTATCAAACTTTATTAAGGATTCTGAAATTTTAAGTCCGGTCTTTATTTGCAAGATTAGACACGTGAGCAGAAACGTGAAAATTCGGCTCGAAAGTTTTGCCTAAAATGTTGAACGTTTTTCGCCGTCAGTCGTAGCTCCGCTGGAGTGGATGCAAATGTACAGGGGTGATCGCCTTTGTACAGGGACGTGTGCGTGTGTACTCACCTATTTGTGCTTGCAGGGGTTGAGCTTTGGCTCTTTGGTCCCGCATCTCAACTGTCAATCAACTGGTGTACAGGTTCCTGAGCCTTCTGGGCTCTATCATATCTACATTTGAAACTGTGTACGGAGTCTGCCTCCACCACATCACTTCCTAGTGCATTCCATTTGTCAACCACTCTGACACTAAAAAAGTTCTTTCTAATATCCCTGAGCCTCATTTAGGCACTCAATTTCCACCTGTGTCCCCCCAGTGTGTGCGTGTGTATGTGAGAGTGTGTGTATGTTCGTGTGGGGTGGGTGTGCTTGCGTGCTTTAATCTTTTATCCTATGTTTCATAACTGTATATGCGTGCATTTGCATGCGTGCCAGTTAACATTTAAGAGTGCAACGCCACTCACGTCCTCATATGTTGTGTATATAATAACCTAAGTGTAGCTACTGGCTGAGAGCCTGTAGCTACAGGCTGAGAGCCTGTAGCTACAGGCCACAGGCTGAGAGCACATGCATGCATGTGCTTGTCCTCAGCCTACTGTGACTTCAAATACCTCGCACATAATTCGTTAGCAACTCAGGAGAAACATCATTCCAGGCCACCACTTTGTAGAGCAAGTGACGTCCACTTCCCGAGAGAAGGCAGCTCCGGGGGAAGGGAAAAAGTAAACGAAAACTCCTTTTAAAAACAGCTCCTCTTCTGCGTCAGAAAATTTATGGCAGGGTGAAGAGGTTGTTAAGGCTGAAGAGAGAGAGGAGTGGCCTCTCGGGGCCATGCGTGCTGAGGCTATAATCACCAGGGCCTGTAGTTGACTGCCACGTCATGCTCTGAGGTTATATCAAGTCTGCAAGAAAGGTGAAGTCTCGGTCGAAACGATAGAAAGGCTAGTAGTAAGGAATGATTTGATTAAAGTCTTAAGATGGATTTAACAATAAAGAGGTTAATACAGAAATAAATAATTCAAGCCAAAATAGAATATGTATAATAGATGCAAATTAGATATGTTTTGGTTCAGAAAATGAACGTGCAAACTTTGTTGTGATATAGAATTTTTGATTAATGGAATGCTTTAGGAGGTAACTTAATAGATGTTTGGGGCGTTTGGTTATTTCAAGCGTCGACTTGGAAAATATATAAATGATTATACTTGGTTATAAAAGTGAAAGCTTGGGTTGGTTTTGTTCAGTCTGGCTAGTTGGTCTCCTTCTATCCCCTCTTGTAGCGTCCACAAGCCCACAAGGTTTGCTTATCGTTGTTTTTTCACACTTTGGGGGAAACCCTTATCCTTCAGTCTGTCATTGTAGTGCCCAAGAATTAGGAAATTTTCTCACTTCCTAGCTTCATCTGTCATGATTTTAGTGGTTAGTAGTCCTCTTGTTTGGTGGTGATTTGTATATGAATACCTTAATTAACCTTAGACAGTCCCCACTAGAGTGCCTGTAAATTTCATACATTTTAAATCAATACCCCTACAATATTTCCCCAAGGATAGTAAGAACGTTCGGGTATACTGATTCTGATATCACTGTAATTATATTTTCGTCTCCAGGATAGCTATCATGTCTGGAATTGACGAAATAGTAGTTTCTCTTACCTAGTTTGCGTTATATGAGATTGTGCTATTGTTTGAGTCAAAGTAATTCGATTTATTAGACTAAGAGATGGGTTGAGAGCGTGTCAAAATTGTTGGTTGGCGCAATAAGCAGATAGAAAAAATACTGAACTAAGTATTATAAATACTGAGCTAAGTAAAAATACTAAATATTGATTTTGTTGGGATGAGATAATGGGAATGATAAAATCATAATACCCTGGGAGATACCTACCATTAGCTTTCCTTGTTTTGTGTGTTTTGTGCACCATGCACACATGTTTATGTGTCTCTTGACGTATACTGCATGCATCAACTTTGTCTTCTATGAGGTATACTGCATGCATCAACTTTGTCTTCTATGAGGTATACTGCATGCATCAACTTTGTCTTCTATGAGGTTATCACCCCAACAACCACAAACAATCACCAACAACCATCAACCACAAACAATCACCAACAACCATCACCCACAAAATCGCCACAATAACCAATCACAGCAACTGCTTCAATCAACTTGGGTAACCCTCCACTACAATGCTTTTCGAATCGAATTGAAAATAATATATTTTCAAATTCATTGGTGATGACGAAACCGCACTTGAAGAGACTCCCCCCAAAATAAACTGTAACCATCATTTTAATTGAATTCATCTAAATAGCTTTTCAGAAATTGTGAACTGACACGTCTTACTAATTAGATTTCCCAAAAATTACATTTTTTATCCTAGGTTTATGCCTCATATTAATCACAATTTATCCAAATGTATTTATTAACCAATAATTTTGAACAAAATCGTTGCAAAATAGTTATAATTTACAAAGTCACTTAAAAACTTTCCTGAGTATAAAAACAAAATAAGTTTTTTCCCCGTTCGTTATTTCACACAAAGAGTCATTTCGTTAAATCGCGTAATTTATATACACGTTATTTCATATCCCTCGCTCGGCTCCTACGACGCTCTTACTCCAACTCCTCTACATAAGCTTATCTTTGAAAAGACATGGGTAAATACTGGTTCGGTAACAGGGGTCTTCCTGGGTCTTCCTCCTCGACTCTGGCCTTGGCTTGTGTTGTTGGCGTCGACCCCGGCATTCAATATTTTTGTTCTACTCAAAAATCTTATCTTTTCAATTTGAAAAAGGGATGAAAATGTGACCAAATTGCCGAAGACCGGCCACACACATTTCATAATATATATATATATATATATATATATATATATATATATATATATATATATATATATGTCGTACCTAGTAGCCAGAATGCACTTCTCGGCCTACTATGCAAGGCCCGATTTGCCTAGTAAGCCAAGTTTTCCTGAATTAATATATTTTCTCTAATTTTTTTCTGATGAAATGATAAAGCTACCCATTTCATGATGTATGAGGTAAAAAAAATTTATTGGAGTTAAAATTAACGTAGATATATGACCGAACCTAACCAACCCTACCTAACCTAACCTAACCTATCTTTATTGGTTAGGTTAGATTTGGTAGCCGAAACAGTTAGGTTAGGTTAGGTTAGGTAGGTTAGGTAGTCGAAAAAACAATTAATTCATGAAAACTTGGCTTATTAGGCAAATTGGGCCTTGGATAGTAGGCTGAGAAGGGCGTTCTGGCTACTAGGTACGACATATATATATATATATATATATATATATATATATATATATATATATATATATATATATATATATATATTAGGTACATTAGGTAAGTGCACTCTGAAACGGAATTCAGTTCATAGTTACCATATTGATAACTACCTTACAAAGCCGTCATTATACGGGTGACAAACAGGACACACCTTCACAGCACATGATATCCATCATTGTAACAACCTCACTAATGTAATCAACACTTCTGGGACCACAGGGTCACCCCAGAACTAGTCTCTTGTGTTACCTACGAGGTTCTTCTCAGAAACTGTGTTTCTTTGAATAGGTGATCCATTATAGAACCACCAGACACACTCACAATGCTTCTATAATGCTACTATAATTAATAAATACACTAATTGTTATATGACGGGAAAATCCACTATTTCAAATGATAATTATTTGGTGAAGTGGAAAAATCAAATTTTCCTTTGCATAAAAGTTTCTATTAATCACCATAACCAATACTAACGCAGCCCATTGTACCTCCCTATTTATATAAAAATAAAAGTAAAAAACTTTTGAATTTATTTGTATATATAACTTTCAAAGTCTAATAAATTTCCGTGAGGCATTTGTGCCAGGTAAAAATATGTGAGTTTCATATATCGACAACATCCTGATTCGTTGTGCGTAGGTTTTTACTTGATTTGCTTCGATATTCTATATGTAAAGTTGATACTGGATTTTTTTTCGTGTTTGGCTCATGTGTATAGATATTTTTTTATCAATAGGACTCGACGTTGGTCGAGTCCTATTTTAGTTTCCACACAAAAAATGCCAAACATTGACAAGCATGATTTAGCACCTGCATCTTTATATACGAGTACGAGAAACTTCTGCAATATTGAAAATCCTGCAATCTGAGCAAATGCAAAATTAGGCGGTTTAATAGGGGGCATTAATTCTACAATCTTCATACATAGGAAAACTAAAGTCGCACATATACAAAAACACTAATCCAAGTATGCAGAAAAACTACATGTGAAAAATAGAGAATGCTAAACGCGGTTTTCGGCTTAATTCGCCTTCATCAGAGCAAAATGAATAAAGAATGAAACATGGTAGATAGACCTTATACCCGCCAGGACAGGTCACCTAACCACCAAGAACATAGGAATAAAGGTAACTGCAGAAAGCCAATACGAGTAAAGATAGGGGGATGAAACTTACGAATAATAGGGGGGACGAAAAAGGCGAAGGAAAGGAGCAAATAAGAATAACTGTATTAGACAAAAGTAACGGATAATATATATATGTGCCGCTGGAGGAAATAAAAAAACACAGGTTAAATAGATGCTATGTTGAATTGACGCGCTATATTGAAGCTTATATGGGGGTCTAATTTGGACATGCCAGGGCTTATACATATACATATACATATATATATATATATATATATATTATATATATATATATATATATATATATATATATATATATATATAATATGTAATATTAAAAATAGATATGGAAAACTACAGAGAAGTTACGATACTGTTTAATGGACGCAATAGAATTTTGAATGACTTTAAAACTTTTATAATGTATGAAACGCTGGAACAGGCGGGAAAGTTGGAGAAGCTGTGCACATTGAAATATGTGAGTGTGTGTGTCGTGGGAGTTTGCTATACGTGGGAACGAATCATGGCAGTTTACAGTATGTGGGAGTGCCATATTGGAGGTTTATAATATGTGGTAGTTCATCTTCACAGTTTGCAAATGTGAGATTGCAATACGTAGTTTGCAATGTTTGTAGTAGAGGGGGGGGCGGTCGTTACAATTTGCATAATGCTGAACTGTTCCATGGAAGATTGCAAAATCTAGGAGTACATTATTTCATTTTTGTAATATCTTGCACATTATAACAGTTTGCAATAAGTTTGGAGTGCTTTATCGAAGGTTGCGAATGTTGATGTTTAATCCTGTATGAAGTTGATTGTGCAATCCTGTCCAAACAGATTGTTCAGAAGTCCAAGAACATTCCTTATAACGCCCTCAGCCCTTAGCAGAGGAGGCAGAGATGTTAGTTTTCATTAAAAAGAGTTTTTCTCTTTGGCCAGTAGGCCTTCTGCCGTTTCCTACATTTTACTGTTATCATATCTACTTGGTCCCTGGCACTAATTACATTAGTTAACCATCCTTCTCCAGCTCCCATTCGTAAATAACAAAAATATTAGCCCTACCCTTAGAGCGACAATTGAACTGATTATGGTCTAGGATGGACCGAAACGTCGTCGTCTCTTCATCTTCTAGTGTGTGGTCTGGTTATCAAACCCTTCACCCATTTTTCGTGTCCCAGCACAGGAGAATGAATGAACTAACCTGGTGAAGGCCAGACAACCAATATCTTCTTGGTTGTCAACCAAGAGAGAGAGAGAGAGAGTAATTTTCAGTAATATATATACAGCAAAAATATTATTTTAAGTAAATTTTTAGTTCGTTCAAATTAAAATACAAAACTGTTATTCATAAATGTTGCAACAAACATATACCTAACTTTCAACCGACGGCCCACGACCACTACTGAAGTAAAACTGAATATTCAATTTTTTTTTCTGAATATACAATATTTCCAGCCGTCAGTGTGCGCCTTGAGAATAACAAGATGGACTCAAGAGATGCTGAAAGTCTTCAGCAAGAGATCTGGGGCTTTATAACTCTTTCTCACAGAAAAAAAAAATTATATTTATAAAGTTGAGAAATTTATGGAACATGTTGACCTCTGGATTCTTTTCTTTAAAGGTGCAAACCCCAACTTCAGGTGTAAGTATTTTTTCAATAGAATTAAGACATCTAAACATGGCCAGAATCGAATGATTCGGACACTTCAAGGCTCGTATCCAGTTCTGCAGTGACGTTCCGTACCCAAAACACTGTAAACTTATATTCACGAGATAGTCAAGTCTAGTGACAAACGAAGAAAGACCTGTAACTGTAGAGCGTATAACAAGGAGATCAGTCTTATGATGATAAGAAATTATAATCACTACGGTAGACATATTGGCTCATGTGAGGCAGGTTCTGTTCAATTGAACCATTTTCCAATCATGTAAATATCCTCAGTGATGTTAGCCTTAATATTGTTTCTTATTTAAGATTAGTTTAGGTTGCCTGGACCACTTCAACACTAGCTGAGGTTCCCTGGACTACTTCAACACTAGCTGAGGTTCCCTGGACCACTTCAACACTAGCTGATGTTCCCTGGACCACTTGAACACTAGCTGAGGTTCCCTGGACTACTTCAACACTAGCTGAGGTTCCCTGGACTACTTCAACACTAGCTGAGGTTCCCTGGGCCACTTCAACACAAGCTGAGGTTCCCTGGGCCACTTCAACACTAGTTGATGTTCCCTGGACTACTTCAACACTAGCTGAGGTTCCCGGGGGCCACTTCAACACTAGCTGAGGTTCCCTGGGCCACTTCAACACTAGCTGAGGTTCCCTGGGCCACTTCAACACTAGCTGAGGTACCCTGGACCACTTCAACACTAGCTGAGGTTGCCTGGACCACTTCAACACTAGCTGAGGTTCCCTGGACCACTTCAACACTAGCTGAGGTTCCCTAGACCACTTCAACACTAGCTGAGGTTCCATAGACCACTTCAACACTAGCTGAGGTTCCCTGGGTTACTTCAACACTAGCTGAGGTTCCCTGGGGCCACTTCAACACTAGCTGAGGTTCCCTGGGCCACTTCAACACTAGTTGATGTTCCCTGGACCACTTCAACACTAGCTGAGGTTCCCTGACCACTTCAAACACTAGCGATGTTCCCTGGACCACTTCAACACTAGCTGAGTTCCCTGGACCACTTCAACACTAACTGAGGTTCCCTTTACCACATCCACCTTATACACCCTCGCCATTACAGTGTATATTTACACTCTGTATATCCATCTCTGTAATCCTGGATATCTCGGATTACCTCAGACTTCCAATTTCATGGGTTTTAAGACTTTCCGCGCGCCCGGCATCTCTATCAGTATCCTGGGCCTTTTTAGACTGTTTTCTTGGATACATGGTAAGTCTAAATGCTGATCGCCTAGTGACTCCATGTTACAGCTCTTTGAAAAGTAATTTATGGCATTAATTATTTTATAAGAAATATATATGTATATGTGTGTGTGTGTGTGTGTGTGTGTGTGTGTGTGTGTGTGTGTGTGTGTGAGAGGGGGTCGTTTACAAAACGTAATCGAAAGATTTTATTAAAGTTACGGAGATATGAAATGAGTAAAGCTTTTAGTAAGCTTTTAACGTAAGTAGACTTCTCTGGAGCAAGTAATAAAATCCTCATCAACAAAATACAGTCCTGTAATATTTTGTCGCTCAAAGAGAGATGCTGTGTAATATGCTGTACCTACAGTATATTGATGATGCGTATATATTAAAATCTATTCAACTGTGTCTGCTACCTGATCAACCAGGCTGTGACTCATACGTCAGGCTGCGAGCAGCCGCGTCCAACAGCCTGGTTGATCAGTCCGGCAACCAGGAGGCCTGGTCGACGACCGGGCCGCGGGGACGCTAAGCCCCGGAAGCACCTCAAGGTAACCTCAAGGTAGGTGTCCGAATTAAAGCGGACAGACCGACTGTCTGTCTCGGTAATATAGTTAGGTTCCCTCTCGACCTACAATCGGAAATTCCGGGGTTCGAATCCCGATCGGGACAGAAATGGATTGGCATGTTTCCTTTCACCTAATGCAGCTGTGGCTTATGAGTCTCTGGCACTCATACGGGGGAAGTGTAGATGTGCGCATGCGTATTTAGCGAGTCTTACGCACACAAGTTTACTCAGTCTTATGCACATACGCATTCTGCCCAGTTCCATACACTTACGCATTCAATCAGTCTGGCAAACACTCACACATTCAACCAATCACACCCTTTGATCCAGTCCTTCGCATACACATACGCATTCAGCCAATTCTACGCACTCTACTCATTCAGCCGGCACACCATCCCCTCGCGGGCTGGCTCCGGCGCCAACTCCACACTCCGCTAGACACTACAGCATTATTGATCCCCTCCCAATTCGTTTCGGGGGCTCATATATCGCATTTAATAAAGTAAATATAGATATGTACGTTAATTATGTAATATAGACATGTACGTTAATTATCTTACGCATTTCTCTGAGTCGCATCCCTGTTTATTCTTGAAGAGAGAGAGAGGGGGAAGGGAGGATTTCGAAGAGGGGGGTGGGGTAGAGGATGGATTTGGGGGGGGGGATTTTTTCTGCTGGCACTACATATGTTGTAATTGGCGTGAGGGAGCCATGGCATGTAATTGGGTGCTCACTTGTTAAAAGATATTCTTTGATTGCTATTGCGAAGCCTCTTCGCGTTAGCCAAGAGAATGTCAAACAGCTTCAGATGTTCGAGAATCTTAGGCGATCTCGTTATATGGAGCCTTGACTGTGCACTTGGCGTTAGAAGAGGCACATGCAGATGTTTGTTGGGGAAGGGGGGAGGAGCTTGTAAAGTTACACAGGTGAGTGTGTAAGTGTATTCACTTAGTTGTATTCACCAAGATGTGCGGGGTTGACCTTTGCTCTTTCGGCCCACCTCTCAACTGTCAATCAACTGTTACTAATTACTAACAAACCATTTTTCACACACACACACACACACACACACACACACACACACACACACACACACACACACACACACACACACACACACACACACATACACACACTCACACACACACACACACACACACACATACACACACACACACACACACACACACGCCACACACACACACACACACACACACCAGGAAGCAGCCCGTAACAGCTGTCTAACACCCAGGTACCTATTTACTGCTAGGTAACAGGGGGCATTCAGGGTGACAGAAACTTTGCCCATTTGTTTCTGCCTGGACCGGGAATCGAACCCGGGCCACAGAATTACGAATACTGCGCGCTGTCCACTCAGCTACCAGATCCCCAGGTTTGGGGGTCTACCAGGTGTGTGTGTGTGAGTGTATGATGAAATACTATGTGGATTTATTATAAAACTGTCAGATGTCATTGCAAACTCAGCCACTGCACCTGCCCTTCTACAACTGTTCCTGAAGACAGTGATTCCTGAACAAAATACAATCAGCGTCTCCCGGGCTCCTCTCGTAGTCATGTAACTGTCTCTTCCCCTGAGAAAGTAACTCATAAAATTACTTAAAGATAACGAATTACTCCTTGACTAAATGTTGTCAAATCAGCAGCACAAACAAGTGGCGTGGAAATCAATAATGGTCTAGTGTCAAGCGCAGTGTGGAGTTGGCGCCGGAGCCGGCCGCCGAGGGGATGGTTGGCGAGTGTGTGTGTGTTTGGGTGAGTGAACGTGTGTGTGTGTGTGTGCCAGGATCTGCTGAATGTGTGTGTCTGTGCGTAGGACTTGCTGAATGTGTGTGTCTGTGCGTAGGACTTGCTTAATTTGTGGGTCTGTGCGTAGGACTTGCTGAATGTGTGTGTGTCTGTGCGTAGGACTTGCTGAATGTGTGTGTCTGTGCGTAGGACTTGCTGAATGTGTGTGTCTGTGCGTAGGACTTGCTTAATTTGTGGGTCTGTGCGTAGGACTTGTTGAATGTGTGTGTGTCTGTGCGTAGGACTTGCTGAATGTGTGTGTCTGTGCGTAGGACTTGCTGAATGTGTGTGTCTGTGCGTAGGACTTGCTGAATGTGTGTGTCTGTGCGTAGGACTTGCTTAATTTGTGGGTCTGTGCGTAGGACTTGCTGAATATGTGTGTCTGTGCGTAGGACTTGCTGAATGTGTGTGTCTGTAAGTAGGACTTGCTGAATGTGTGTGTCTGTGCGTAGGACTTGCTTAATTTGTGGGTCTATGCGTAGGACTTGCTGAATGTGTGTGTGTCTGTGCGTAGGACTTGCTGAATGTGTGTGTCTGTGCGTAGGACTTGCTGAATGTGTGTGTCTGTGCGTAGGACTTGCTGAATGTGTGTGTCTGTGCGTAGGACTTGCTTAATTTGTGGGTCTATGCGTAGGACTTGCTGAATGTGTGTGTGTCTGTGCGTAGGACTTGCTGAATGTGTGTGTCTGTGCGTAGGACTTGCTGAATGTGTGTGTCTGTGCGTAGGACTTGCTGAATGTGTGTGTCTGTGCGTAGGACTTGCTGAATGTGTGTGTCTGCACGTAGGACTTGCTGAATGTGTGTGTGTCTGTGCGTAGGACTTGCTGAATGTGTGTGTCTGTGCGCAGGACTTGCTGAATGTGTGTGTCTGTGCGTAGAACTACGTGAATACATGGTTAAAGTCATATATTTAATTCTGGGTAAATGTTAGTAAGACAGTCTGAATACACCTGTACACACCACATAACACCATGAGTTGATGTGAGGGGCCCCGATGCCTACACCCCCACCCCCAAACACACACACGAAACTACGACGTTGGTACAACGTTCGAACAAGATTTAACACCACCTAACAAGTTATAACAACCAATATAGCAAGTTGTAACAACGTTCTAATACGTCATAAACACGTTAAGCCAAGATGTAACAAGTTTATTACAAGTTGTAACAAGCGGAAAATAGAGACAGTTTCGGTTTGTGTTTCCAGGGCGCCCTGTGTCCTTGTCCACACTGCTCCTGAGGTAGTCGAGGCCACTGCTCTCAAAGGGTTTCTACTGACATTATCGCCCTTCTCCTCTTTACTCCTCAACCCCTTCCCCCAATCTCTTTTCCAATCACACGTATTGCTGTTCACCACAAAAGGAGAACGTCAGCTAACGTAAGTGCAATGAATTATTTTTTTTAAAGTGATACTATAGAAACAGATTTTCCTCCATCTTGCTATTTTCTTATTTTCTTTACCTCTCTGAAGATAATTTTTAAAGTTGTTTCTTATTTAAATAAATGACTTGAGATTTGTAAAAGAAAAAATATAACTCTTGACTGGAGTTTGTCTAGTCAATATGATCGAGAAGGAACTCTGAATACAATATGTCAAAGTTGCTTTCTTAATGTTGCTCGTTTAAGGAAGAATAAAGTGGGCATGTTTGAAGATACTAAGGAACTCTGATGCTCAAGGAATAACATGAATGATTTCCTACATTAAAGGAGCACCGGTGAAATCTATTACCACAAATACCAAAGGTCCGAGGAAGGCCTGAAATGCCGTCATTCCAATTCCAATTCAGTACATATGTATATGTTGAGGTTGACCAGACCACACACTAGAAGTTGAAGGGACGACGACGTTTCGGTCCGTCCTGGACCATTCTCACAATCGACTTGAGAATGGTCCACGACGGATCGAAACGTCGTCGTTCCTTCAACTTCTAGTGTGTGGTCTGGTCAACATACTTCAGCCACGTTATTGTGACTCATCGCCTGCAAGTTGAGGTTATTGTTATTTCTCTCCTAAAGAAATCATATATCATATATTCATCATATACGAGGGTCGTATATGAAGAATATGGCGCTGTGACAGAAATCACGCAGATTATAATCTTAGGGGAGGATGCAGATACAATCACCGTCAAACTATTCAACATAAAAAAAGGGGATAACAAATAATCCATAAAAGTCTAATTAATTAAAGTTTAGACTATATCTGAAAGGCAAAAACAGAATTGACTGCTTGAGAGCAGGAATGCAATTCAGGGTTTTTCTTTATTATTGGTAATTATCTAGATCGCATGGACTGGTCATTCATGTTTACAACGCTAATGTCAAAGCCTGAGACACCATCTGAATGCTTGATGGGCTAACTTGCCGTGATGTGTGTTTACAAGGACACTGTGTGTGCACATAGTCTCACTGTGCCTCACTGTGCATACATAGTATCACTGTATCTCGCTCTGTGATCACTGTACCTTAATTAGTATGAGCACATTGCAACTCTATGCCTCACTCAAAACGTACACTTACCACCACTGCTATATATTATGCCATGACCATAGAAAAAGCTGAATCAGCGTTACAGCCTGCAGGCTTCACTCTACATATATCCAGTAAATGCAGGCGATGAGTCACAATAACGTGGTTGAAGTATGTTGACCAGACCACACACTACAAAATGAAGGGACGACGACGTTCCGGTCCGTCCTGGACCATTCTCAAGTCGATTGTCGACTTGAATCGACTTGAGAATGGTCCATGACGAACCGAAACGTCGTCTTCTCTTCATTTTCTAGTGTCTGGATTGGTCAACAGTAAATGCACTCTCCATATTAAATATAATTTATTTGTTTACACAAAATAAACATAGTCATCCCCAGCTAGAGCGACAGTGATTTGAATGTGGAATATTCTGATACTGAGAGTCAACATTATACTCGTAAGTAACAGGAATAAACTCAACAGTAACATGCCATGAACAGGGGGAAAAATCTTCCGGTAGCCCATTTCCGCTCGAATAAATATGCCTCTCCACTTTTCCGCTCGGCTGCCTGGGCGAGCAGGGGGAGCTCTTCCAGATGTGAGAGTGCTCCTTAATGTACATTTTTCCTTTATTGCTTGTACCAGAACGTGTAGATTTCCCGTTTTTTTTATTTTGTTCAGCGTCTAGCACTCCCAGCATCACTTACAATATTGCATATAGAGGCATATGAGAAATAGAATTGTGACGTGCAAATGAACAGTAAAATAGCTTTACTGTTCATTTACTGTTCAATTAGTAGTCTAGAAGATAATATGCAATAATACAATGACTTGAAAATTTGCAAACAATATGTTATTAGTATTTAAAAATAGCATTCAATGAAATACAAATTTGCAACAATGAGTGGTATCTAGTAAGCATTAAGCACCGTAGTGACGCAAGGACTTATTTTGAACAGGATCCTCTAAAGTTCCTCTAATCTAATTTCCTAAATCTAATTAGATACTTTAATCCTCTAAAGAGGCGAATGAAACAGTTTTGTTACTCTGGTGGGAAAAAAAATAAAATTGAAACTATATATAAGCTAGAGAATATCTGACTGTCAGTCCGAAGGTAGAGGCCAGATGCATAGGGGTAGCCTCACCTAACTTTGCAGAAAACAGGTATTGGGTAAGGGACGAACATAAGCCGGTTAGCCTAACTTAAATAGTTCCTTCATGATTTCATTTATCTAGCTAGAGGGGCCCTCCCTGCTCTATCTGCTATCTAGTTGTTTTATTCTATCGTGTAAACCTGCTACAGTATCATGTATATCACATAATTCTCAGGTTGTATTTCCTGACTATTAGGTTTATATTTATGGTAAAGTTGGAGCTTCTGAAAGAAGAAATTATTGAGTATTCTGGATGGGGGATTTCTTCCAGTAAAAATTATATCATTCGTTTGTGATTTATTTTTTACCGTGGGCCAACAGGTGTTCAGGCCCACAGGTGTTCAGGCCCACATGTGTTAAGGTCCACAGGTGTTTACGCCCACAGGTATTCACGCCCACAAGACAATCGGTATGAATACATTCTCTCCGATTTAATGTGCGCGAGGAAGAACATCCAATTTACGCTTCAGCCATTCGAAAGTAAGGTAACCATGGTCAGACAACACACACACACGGGTGGAGTGCCACGGGTGGAGTGCCACGGGTGGTGATTAACACAGTGATTATAATCGCGAGCTGTGATTACGACGCGGATTATGTCTGGCGTTGATTGATGGACCTCCAAGCAGCTGGGATCTCTCTCTCTCTCTCTCTCTCTCTCTCTCTCTCTCTCTTTCTTTCTCTCTCTTTCTACATATATATATATATATTATATATATATATATATATATATATATATATATATATATATATATATAATATATATATATATATAATGTGTGTGTATCAGGACTTGAAGAATATCTTTAAATCAACTATCTGGCTGTAGACTCTTGATAGACTCACAAATTTTACCGAAATTAATTGATTTCTCTTTAATAAATAACGAAGCAAATTTTAAATTCATTGGCAAAGCTTTTAAATATTCCTTCGTGTAGTTCAGCGTCAAACAACTTCTTGAAAATTTACGGTATTCTGTTTAGATTTATTGAACGCTTTGGAACACAGGGAATACTCGCATCTTATTATAAGTGAATCTGTTACATGAGAGGGAACTAATATGTATTTTTTTTTAACTATAGATATGGTGCTGTTTAGTATGAGTAACTAGTGGTGGATAATATGAGGAACCAATGGTAGTGATAATTAGCATGAGGATTCTGTTTCAAGATAAGGAATTCACAGTCATTTCCAGCAAATAATTGTCTTATTAAATATTTTTCCAATGACATAAATTTATATATTACCATTTAATTTGTGTAAATGCTAGCGATGTATTTACTAATATTAGTTCCTGCTTTTATGAATGATCTTTTCCAACAAATCGTCTCATATTCGATAGACGTTATGCTTCAATAATTTATGATTAAGTTATTGATGGGTTGATATATACAGTAAGTAAACGAGTCTTGGCGATAAAGTAGTCTATAGCGAGAGTAGATATGGCGATAGTATCCGGCGAGATAGAAACATTTTTAAATCTATTTCGGACCATTCATTTCCATAGTCTCACATCCTCTTCGCCCCTTCAATCCTCGCTTCATTGCTTCTGCTTTACCTCTTTCTGCCTGTTTTTTCCCCTTGATGGGATTTTCCTAGGAAAAACACCGATTGTTCTGAACGGTAAACATTCTTTTTATGCGACTGAAAAGAATGTCAGATTTTGACGGTCTTAACAAATATTAAATATAAATTAAAAGAGCAATATTTCAATTCGTTTATGACCAATTCCTTTCCTCTTAAACCATGATCTGAGTCATTTGTCTCACTTTCACTGTCCAAACTGCTCTCTGCCACGCCTCCTACCCTGGTCTCTGCCACTCCTTCCTCCCTGGTCTCTGTCACTCCTTCCTCCCTGGTCTCTGTCACTCCTTCCACCCTGGTCTCTGCCACCTGGTCTCTGCCACTCCTTCCACCCTGGTCTCTGCCACTCCTTCCACCCTGGTCTCTGCCACTCCTTCCACCCTGGTCTCTGCCACTCCTTCCACCCTGGTCTCTGCCACTCCTTCCACCCTGGTCTCTGCCACTCCTTCCACCCTGGTCTCTGTCACTCCTTCCACCCTGGTCTCTGCCACTCCTTCCACCCTGGTCTCTGTCACTCCTTCCTCCCTGGTCTCTGTCACTCCTTCCACCCTGGTCTCTGCCACTCCTTCCACCCTGGTCTCTGCCACTCCTTCCACCCTGGTCTCTGTCACTCCTTCCTTCCTGGTCTCTGCCACTCCTTCCACCCTGGTCTCTGCCACTCCTTCCACCCTGGTCTCTGCCACTCCTTCCACCCTGCTCTCTGCCACTGCCCACCCTCGGCTATTTGCAATAGCTCCCGTGCGGGCCGAGCAATGACAGAATCCAGCAGTGTAAACTCTGTCTCCGTCGACTACACTGCCTCCAATTTTGCGGTCTCGTACTGTGGGGAAGACATGCTGCTTGCAGGCGTATCCCAGCTTCACCAACACTGATGTCCTGGAAGCTCTTATGTATGGTAACTTTTCCTTTGGCTTTTTGTTACATTGAAATGAAAAAAAGTTTGTGACTATGTTCTTGAGTGTATAGATTTGATTCCTTTACTCCATAATAACATAATAATGTTTATAACTTAAGTGTATCTGCTAGTTGGTAGGTTAATTATCCTCCAGAGGTTAATTGGTTGTAATTCATACACGAATTCAAGGTGCATGAGTGAACTTTATTATTCAAACCTCTTAAGTCCTAAAGTAATTTTTGCAGTTTGGTTTAAAAGGTTTTGTTACGGCCTTAATAACTATTACCTGGTTGTTAGGGGTTGGCACAAAAACAAACTAAATGCAAGTTACTGGTTATTGGTTTTGTCTGGGTTGTAAAAATTTGTAATGAAACAACTCTGTAGCATGAACTAATCCGTTGATTGAATCAGTCGCTGGAGGTGCTGAGACAACATTTAGAGTTTCTGAGGTAAGTTTCGACTTGAAGGGTGAACGCGATCGGAAATTCCACAATACCTACGACAGTCTGGTTAATCTTCACGATATTAGAATCGGTTTATTTCAGTGAACTTAACCTGGATTTATTCCAGAGAACTTTATCTTGATATATTTCCGTGAACTTAATGTGGGGATATTTTTACTGAACTTTGGATTTAATTCATTGAACTTTTTGCTCTGGATTTACTTGCAGACGACGAGCTAAAAAAATCGTGGGCAAAAAATTAAACCTCCAAACAAAAAATCTGAAAGTAAAAGAATTGATGATAATTTTGTTCGTCCTGGACCATTCAGATTATGTTCCTCTGAACATAATCTGAATTTATTTACGTAAACCAAATCTTAATATATTTTTTCTGTACCTAATATGTAGTTACTTCGCTAACCTTCATATGGTTCCACGTGCTCGATGTGACCTTAAGTGAACACTTAGTTACAGCAACTTTCGTTTGTAATGCAGACGAGGAGTCACAATAACTTGGCTGAAATATGTTGACCAAACTACACACTAGAAAGTGAAGGGACGACGACGTTTCGGCCCGTCTAGGATAATTCTCAAGTCGATCGACTTGAGAATAGTCCAGGAAATAGTCCAGGACGGACCGTAACGTCGTCGTCCCTTCACTTTCTAGTGTGTGGTTTGCTCAACTTACATTTGTAATATTTTAGAGCTCAATATTTGTCTTTCTATTCACCGCAGCTTGACTCATGGGATTAATTTTTATATTCTTTATAAGAGGAAAATACGTCACAGCTGGTCGAGTGTTAGGCTCGAGAGGGAAAGCTTAAGCACCCGTCCTCAAAGTCTTGTAAGGACGAGCCTCATATCACACTGAATCCTGAAAACATATCCATAAGACATATTGATGACGTGACCTTCGAATCTCCATCTTGAACACATGTCCTCGAGATAAATGGCCGACGAGCCACTAACCTCACTGAATCTAATCCGAAGTCGAATGGCTTTCCCCACCTCACAATGGCTCAGAAGACATCTTCAAGCCACAGCAAGGGCGTCTTGCTCAGCTGAGAGGACCATCCTCCATTTACAACCAGCTTCCCAAGCGGCAAATAGATCCATTTCCTGGTGTGTGATGCAGCGGTTGGAACGGTAACTCGAGGCAGTTCAAGATAGAATATTTACGTCAGTAGTGACGTATCGTGTTGTGTTGTTATGTGGAATTGTCGAGTATTTCCTGCGGGGGAAGAAGCATCGAAGCGTTGGAAAATATTTAAATGCCCGAGACCATTTAGAATTGGTGGAGTAAATGGTTTTGGAGCGTATTATAGAGAGTATTGTTTTTATTAGTTTTTCAGAGGGAAATATGACGTTTCTGATGAGAAGGCTTTTGGTTCTACGGTCTATAGTGATGCTCATGGGTAACTAGAGAAGCTGTGTTGTCTGTGATAATCTCACGAATCATTAGTGCCAATTCTGGGATGCCAATCATGTCCAATCAGTGTAAATGATGCTACAGACGTGAAATTGGTATATTTTGTCTTTTCCAATTAAACTACTAAATGGGATATTATAAACGACAAATTTGAGGATTGATTGGCGGATATATTTCTTGATTGAATTTGCATGTGTTGAAGGAGCTTGTGGAGTTACTACGAAGTTGTGTGTTGTAGCATATAAAGTAGGGAAGGGAATTATCAGGGAAAAACCGTCAAGGCATTATGACTATATATATTTCTTAGAATCGATAAGGAACAGGATTTTTGGATGAGAAGGAGGCTGGGGGGGGGGGAGAATGGTCCCCAACCACTTGAAAGGTCGGGGATTGAACGCCGACCGGTATGCAGCGAGACCGTCGCTCACCCGTTCAGCCTTAGTGGTTGGGCAAAGGAAATAGGGTAGTTATGTTAATAGGGTAGTTTATGTTGCAAGAGGTATGTGAGATACCACATGTTACAAAATGCTGTGGAAGACACTGCTATGTTGTGTTGCCGGGCTGAAGGTGGTACCTGTTACCATGCTGCAATGCTGAGTGTGGTACTTAGCAGGGTGCGGCATGAGCAATGGTTGCAACTAGTCAGATATTGCAGAAGAAGAGAAGGGGGCACCTGCCTCCGTGTTGCATGTTATTGGCCATACACCGTTGCAATACGGGGGAGAATTACCCCCACAGGAACGACATAGAGAGACTTATATTCTACATGAACGTAAACTTTCACGGAAGCCTCTTTCCTGGGTGAGTATATTGTGTTATGAATCTCCATTATTGTGTAAACCAGCTCAGTGTTGATTTTATTGTCTATTTCATATGAAAAATATAGAGTAAAAGAGATGAAATTTCTATATATCGCGATAGAAATTGCCATGAAATAGAAATAAGGATGAAATGTATTCTGCACTTGAGATAAGCCAATAACATAAAGTTTCTAACAAAACTAATATATCGCTTTTGTTCACAATTTACACACAACAGTCCTAGACTGAGAATGTCAGGCATTATTCAACTTTTAATTATACATAAGTACAGAGGCAGTATGCCGGCTTCCTCAGCCTTCAGCAGCAGTGGGAAAATTAGTTGGAAGAGACTAGAGAGGTTTTGTATTTCCCTATTATTCTTGAGCTTCTTAATTGATCATTCTTTCTAAATTTGTTGTTAAGCTGTCTACAATAATATTACTAGCCATGAAGCTCAATAGCCGTCATTCTTGGCTGAGATTTTAGATGCAAAGTTTGCATTTTGTGATTCTGTGTCTGTGGTGAGTGTCACGTGGAGTTTGTGGACTAAGAAACTATTTACACTTAAGAGTTAACTCATCTTGTAGACGTTCCTTCATGTTAGCTCTGTTATATTGTCTGTGTGTCTCTATGTTCGTCCATCTTTATGTTTCTGTTTATCTGTCTGACTCTATCTCTCTCTCTCTCTCTTTCTCTCTCTCTCTCTCTCTCTCTCTCTCTCTGTTTCTCTCTCTCTCTCTCTCTCTCTCTCTCTCTCTCTCTCTCTCTCTCTCTCTCTCTCTCTCTCTCTCTCTCTCTCTCTCAATCTCTCTCTCTCTCTCTCTCTCTCTCTCTCTCTCTCTCTCTCTCTCTCTCTCTCTCTCTCTCTCTCAATCTCTCTCTCTCTCTCTCTCTCTCTCTCTCTCTCTCTCTCTCTCTCTCTCTCTCTCTCTCTCTCTCTCTCTCTCTCTCTCTTCTCACTCTCTCTCTCTCTCTCCCTCTCTCTCTCTCTCTCTCTCTCTCTCTCTCTCTCTCTCTCTCTCTCTCTCTCTCTCTCTCTCTCTCTCTCTCTCTCTCTCTCTCTCTCTTTCACCCCCCTCCCCCAATTTATCCCTCCGTCTCCCTGTCTCTGTTATAAATCTGTTATAAGAGAGTTGTATACTGAACGGGTATAAGGCCACATGAAACTTGCTAAAATGACTGTGGACGAAACGACACTTCCACTTTAACCACTTTAACCAGAAACCACTTTACGTGGAGAGTTACCGTGTAGCAGCACTTACAATCTTAGATCTAAACCATTGGTCTTTTCTGTTGAGTCCCCACATGTTCTTAGCCTAAATAATGACGAGGCTTGATATGTCCAAAGAGAACTTGACAGGCAAAGGCAAGTATTTGACAAATACTGGTCTACCTGCCTATCAGCCTACCTATTATCCAGAGATAGATAGGTATAATGTATTCATGACGAACTTGGTACAGACATTTGCAGAATTTATAACTAAGTGCACAGTTGTGTGGAATAGAGAATTAACTTTCTATTGCAGAATGTCAAGTGAGAGAACAATGGTATCCTGGACTAATAGGCTATCTCCTATATTGTAGCATCATCAGTCTATACCCTGGAAACACAAACCGAAACTGTCTCAATTTTCCGCTTGTTATAACTTGTAATAAAGTTGTTACATCTGGCTTAACGTGTTTATGACGTATTAAAACGTTGTTACAACTTGCTATATTGGTTATCATAACTGGTTAGGAAGTGTTAAACCTTGTTCGAACGTTGTACCAACGTCGTAGTTTCGGTGTGTGTTTGGCGGGTATATACCTCATGTGAGACAATATTTCGTTCTAAGGTATGTATATATGCAGTATGTCACCCATATGTGGAATGAACTGTGCCGTTCATATTTCAAAATACAGAGCATCAAGGGTCATCTCAGTGTTCTAACTTGTGTTCTAAGGATGTCTTGGCCTCTAAAGCAGAGGCCAAGGATTCTTCACAAAGGAAACAGGGGATACACCAACTGTCATCTCTAGGAGTGTTTAGCCCCTCTTAATCACTCTTAACTATTGTAATTCTGTTCATAGTATGTAAATAATTGTGCAGTTTTCGGGTTTATAGAAGAGTTTTGCTTGCTAGTTAAGGATTCTTGATGCAGTTGGAATATTTTTTTTCTATATTATTATCGTGTATTGGCCAACTGGTACTCGATGAAGATAATTTTTCAGCATTTCCGAGAACATGCTGATTCGTACTCATTGACTATCTGTACTTTATGTTTCTTGAAGTGCGAATCCAAGAGAAACATTATTATTCTCAAATGTTGTGGGTAATTGTTATTTATAATTTTTTATTATAAATTATAATTTTTTTAAATATTCTAAAGAATATTTAAATATTCTTATTTTCCTCTTATTTCTATATCCATTGGTGAGGGATATACCCGGCTGTGCCTGGGTCTGTGGCTATTCTTCTTCCCTATTCTTCCCCTACCTCTTTCCACACCGTTCTCATCTCCCCTCTCTTTACTCCTTCCACCTCCACCCCCCTCTTTCCCCTCTCTAAAAGGTGCATTTCACGTTTCTTACCTGCCTGAAAACAGTAGTTGCACAATGTTACATGAGGCGCGCGTTTATGCATCTCTTGCAGTTCTCCTGCATGACTGCATAGCCTATGCAACCCCCCTACCCAACACCAAATCCCTCCTCCCATCCCCCCCTCCCAGCACACACACCAATATCCTTTTCCCCGACTTTTCCACATGGAGGAAAACCGTGCAAGAGACTCATTTCAAATATCGGCGCGTTCTACAGTTGTCAGCTCAGCAGTTTTCAGCATCGGAGAGAGAGAGAGAGAGAGAGAGAGATGTCAGAAGCCTTGCGGGAATGTGCCAGTGTTCACAATGCTGCCCACTGAACACACACGGAGCTCAGAGAACAGCATCATTGCTCCATCTCTGCCAGTCTCAGAGGCATTACTCCATTAGCAATCATTCATTTCCCTACTAAATTACATCTCTGGTGTAATGAACGTTATTTTATATTAGATAAGGATTACTGCTGCAAAACGTAGCTTGTGTGTCCAAGACAAGGCTTAAAATTGATCTGATACTGGATAACAGAGAGAGATAGACAGATACACAGACAGACAGACTGACAGACAGACAAAGTGAGACTAAATTCGAGAAGATAGGTGTGGCTACCTAAACTTTCCTGAACGTTTGTCCTTCATACATATTTATCCTCCTGTTCCATGTGCATGGAAATAGCCTCATTATCATATTCAAGGGTCGTGTAATATCTTCACACCAGTCGAAAAGACATTTTGACTTACGCATCATGATTCTTGCCACTTGGTCGCTTATAACTCTTTACATAAGGCAACACGTCTTGAATAATTTAACATGTGTTGAAATTAAATTATTATTGTGTGTGTGATTACTATCTGTGTTTACTGTTTGTGTCTTCAGAATCGATCTATTGGCTCCTAGACGGCGCCTGACTAACACTCGGGTGTTTATAATATATCGACTCGACCTAATTTTCTTTTTCATATATACTACATATTTATTTCTAATACACATACACATATACACACACCCACACACACACGTAACACACACACACACACACATTCACTCACACTTACACATATATCCCCAATATGTAGCCCAGAGCAGCTCGCTATAGCTAGGTAACTTACTGCTAGGG
>NC_091202.1:28174874-28177374 GCF_040958095.1 Procambarus clarkii | reverse complement strand
GCCTTGCGTAGTAGGCTGAGAAGTGCGTTCTGGCTACTAGGTACGACATATATATATATATATATATATATATATATATATATATATATATATATATATATATATATAGCGAATAACCACTGGGAAATGCTTTCATCAGAGCCACTATGCTGGTGAGTAAAAATATAGAGGCGCGGAATAGCGAGACTTAATGAGATTGATTAAGTTGTGCATTCAAATCGTCGTGCAGAGAATCATTAAAATAATTGCATTTGCAAAACGCATGACCTAATTTATAATTTTCTAAACAATTATCAATAAATTATTCAGCTTACACTGGACTCAATGGATTCATGCAATCGTGACGTCATTTTCCCAAGTTCCTGAAATTAGCAATGCCTTAATAATATCGAATTGCGTTAAGTTATCTGTGAACGTATGTTTGTTATCTTTTTCAGATTGTATTAAGTATACACTGTTATGTGCTAAAAGACCACACTTCTTAAAATATTGTGATATCTGAGCAATATATTATGAAATAATTTAAGGGTTTTTTAGTTCATTTGCGCGAATGAGTTGGGTAGGCAGAATGTATGAGCAAAACACAAACAGAAGTGTATAGTTTGTGCTACAACATGATTTGTACAGAGTGCGTTAAAACAACATTTGTACTGAATATATTACAATATTTATGCAATGTCCGACGAGAAAACATTTGTACAGTGGGTATTTCGACCACATTGGCAGAGTGCATATTTTTGCGGGATGCAAGACAGATCATTCGTTACCAACAAGGACACACTGACACGATATACAATAACAAACGATGCCTAACAATGACAACATAGCCTGGTTGGTGACAATACTCCAGAGAGTCCCTGCATTGCTTCTGTGAATTCCTCTTCTCACCACAGCCAGCTAGTACGTTTGTGACACACACACACACATACACACACACACAGGCGGGATCCAAGCCTGGATCAGGCGGGATCCAAGAGCCAAAGCTCGATCCTGCAAGCACAAATAGGTGAGTACACACACACACACACACACACACACACACCACACACACACACACACACACACACACACACACCTGAAACCAGCAACATCACGAACAAGAAGACACAGAATCAAGCTAAGAAAAGAAAGAAAGGTGCCGAAAAAATATTAGAAACTTTTCTTTTGCAAACAGAGTGGTAGACGGTTGGAACAAGCTAAGTGAGAAGGTGGTGGAGGCCAAAAACCGTCAGTAGTTTCAGTATTATACGAGAAAGAGTATTGGGAAGACGGAAAACCACGAGCGAAGCTCTCATCTTGTAACTACACTTAGGTAATTACACACACACACACATACACACACACACACACACACACATATACATATAGAAAATTGGACAATGGGACAAATGGGGCTTTCCTCGTCCTTTAGTGTATATAGCAAACGTGAAACTCAAGAATATGGTATGGAACCTTCTTCTGTAAAAAAAACAAAAAAATGGAAAAAACTAGAACGGTATGAACGAGGCTCGTTCCTGAGCTGAAAGAATTGAGCTATGAGGAAAGTCAGGGAGAGCTTAACCTTACCCCATTGATGGAAATGAGGGATAGGAAAGACTTGATAACACCTATAAGATTGTAAGGGAAATTTGCAAAATAGAAAAAAAAAACAGCATTGCTCAAAGATAGGAACAACAGAACGAGAGGTCATGAATGGACATTAGAGAAACAAATAAGTAGGATCCCTTGATTGTTTCAAGCGTAGGTTAGACATATAAATGAGAAAGGGTGGATATAAATAAGAGCTGTTATTGACCTGCTATGGGCCAATAGGATTTCTGCAGTTACCTTCATTCTTAGGTGTCTCAGACTGGGAAGCAAAATCTGTCCACCTTGTTAAACTGTTCTACAGGAACTTTTCCAAGACATCTCAAACAATAGAAGAAAGAAGCTTTAAAGAAATAATTAACAGAAACCTGACCCCAGCTGACATTAACCAGAAAATAGAATTGACAGTTTCCTTCAAAAGTAGGAAGACGTCAATTTTCACTCGAAGAATTTTCTCAACACCGAGCGAAACTCCTCGCAACAGATGAATGTCATTATCACAAACCCACTTGAGGACTGTCAGTCCCACCACACTTTCGAGACGTCTGTCAATGCTCAAACAACATGGCACTAGCAAAGAACACACTTGCCAACGATGAGTCACAATAACGTGGCTGACGAATTAATGTCCAAACCACAAATCAGAAAGACTTGAGTTGAAAGATTTGAATCGACTTGATAATGGTCCAGGACGGACCGAAATGTCGTCGTCCCTTACCCTTCTAGTGTGTGGTCTGGTCAACACACATCAGAATTAACGACAACGTTTCGGTCCGTCCTGGACCATTATCAAGTCCTATTTCACTACTTGAACACATTTCTGTAAACAACCAGACGACCATCAGAGAAATATCCAGAACAACAAACCCGAACAAGCGTCAGATACAACTACGTTAGAAAATTTGACATCGGC
>NC_091202.1:28171944-28174374 GCF_040958095.1 Procambarus clarkii | reverse complement strand
GAACCCGTGAGTTACAGAATATACCAACAATTTCTGGCCTGACTTAAAGTTGTACTAACAGAACATTTAAAGGATGAAAATCACCTACAACCACAAAGCTCTTTGTCAATTCCTCATCAACCTTTAGAAAGACCTGAAAAATATTGAGTTATTTACTCTATTTTAAACTCTAGCAAAACTGTTTATAATAATGCATGTATGAACATCTTTCTGGTGGAGACAACCTTTAAAAACTATTCTTTAAAGTTCATTCATGAATATAAATCAAAGTAGCGAAAAGACGGAAGCTTTCAGTTTATTTTTCTTTAAACAGATAACTTTGATAAATGAAACTAAAGTAATGAGTTTATTAGAAAATCATTTAGATATTGGGAATCCAGTTAAGGGCATCATTTATCATCACCATATCTCAGCCCCCTAATGATAGTCCTTAGGATTCTAGACAAAATCCCAGTTTTGAAAATCTTCATGTATATATTGCAAACAATGCCTATTGTATCCCAACACAGCTGAAGCAAAAATCTAATAAAGCTGCATATTTTAAAACGTGCACAGTATTATAAACATTGCTGCAGTTTCTGTAATACCTTGAATGTTCTAACAACACCACAGTACTCTCTCAGAGTCACAGCACTCTATTTCAGGATTCTAGCATTGACACAGTATTCTTAAAAACCTATAACACCAGTATTTTCCCACAGCCACCGTATTCTAGCATATTTGCAGTTCCCAACAGAGTCACAGCATTATTTAACACCTCATTTTAGCACGACTTCAGTATTCTATAACACCTATTATAACACAGCTGTACTGTCCCAAAACAGTAAAAGTATTCAAACAAAATTACATTATTCAAACACATCTGTTAGAATTATGAGACATTTGATCAGTCTCATTGGTCTAACACAGGAGGAGTGTTCAATAAAGTTAGAATAACTTTGACATACCTATATTATTCTAACATATCCCCACTATTCTAAAACAACTGAAGAGTTCTTAATCAGCTGTTGTATTCTGAAACAGCTTTATAGTTCTTATCTGAAGTATTCTAAAATAGCAGTAGTATTCTGAAATTGTTGTATTATTCTTAAACAGCTCTGTTTTCTAAAATACCTGTTCTCTTCTTAAACAGCTGATGTATACCAAAACAACTGTCATTCTCACATGTTTTGTCTAATATTCTAAAACAGCTACAGTAGTCATACTAACTGTAGTATTTTAAAACAACTGCAGTATACCTAAATGGTTGTAATATTTGAATAAATTTGAAATTCTAAGACAGCTGCAATATACTAAAACAGCTCAAGGATTCAAAAACCTTTATAGTATTCAAAAATAGTTTATGATATTCTTACATAGCCGTAGCATCTTAAAACCGCGTTGGTATTCCAAAACTACTGTAATATTATAAAACAGCTGAACTGTTCCAAAATAGCAGTAGGAACTAAAATAGCTGTATTATTCATAATCAGCTGTAATATTATAAAGCCACTTTAGTATTCTCAAACAGCTTCAATATTTTAAACAGCTTTATTATTCTAAAACAGTCAATAATATTCTTCAACACTAGTGGAATTTTAAAATAACGGGAGCCTTTGCGAACTTCTGTAATATTCTGAAATGGCTTAAAAAAGTCTGAAATAGCCGTAATATTCTAGGACATATGTAGCGATTATGTAGCTAAGGCAGCTATTATGTTTCAAAAAAGCATTATAAAAAAAGATGTAGCTTTTTTAAATTGCTGTAATATTCTAGAACACTTGTAGTTTTCATAGAGCTGATGTATTCTAAAACAGATGAAGTATTATGATTTTTGTTGTTGTATTCTAAAACATCTACAGTGTATGGCTAACGGGATCAGAAAGCTGTAGTTAATCACTGTCAGTATCACAGCAACAAAATTTAAAATAGAAATTAAATTAAATGGATTTTTTGCGCCAATTTTACAGTATATAAATTTACATTTTATTGGGAAAAGTGATTGTGTCACGTTCCCACGTCCATCTGTCCACCACCACTGGATGAGGAATGTTTGTTTATGATGTGTTATTAGCAGTCATACATGCAGCTCTGTGACTAGCAGTCATACACTCAGCTGTGTTACTAGCAGTCATACACTCAGCTCTGTGACTAGCAGTCATACACTCAGCTGTGTTACTAGCAGTCATACACTCAGCTCTGTGACTAGCAGTCATACACTCAGCTGTGTTACTAGCAGTCATACACTCAGCTGTGTTACTAGCAGTCATACACTCAGCTGTGTTACTAGCAGTCATACACTCAGCTCTGTGACTAGCAGTCATACACTCAGCTGTGTTACTAGCAGTCATACACTCAGCTCTGTGACTAGCAGTCATACACTCAGCTGTGTTACTAGCAGTCATACACTCAGCTCTGTGACTAGCAGTCATACACTCAGCTGTGTTACTA